>NC_092413.1:206944600-207109600 GCF_040894005.1 Engystomops pustulosus | reverse complement strand
TTTCACTGCATTTGGAATTTTTTTCCCGCTTTCCGCTACCCAGCTCTGTGCATGGAAGAATGAAAAAGTTAGAGATTTTTCAAGGTGGGGAGTGAAAAATGAAAACGCAAAAACTAAAAAGGGCCTCAGCGGGAAGGGGTTAAAGAAGAAGTTACAGGTCTGTAAGAGAGACAGAAATCCTGCTCGTTTGTAGGTGACCAAATACTTATTTCCCACCGTAATTTGCAAATAAATTCTTTAAAAATTAGACAATGCGGGGGCGTAACTACAGGGGTAGCAGCCATAGTAGCCGCTATGGGGCCCACAGTGTCAGGGGGCCCTGTCATCTGACCTGACACAATAAAGAATGGAGGATGTGCACCATTATATACATATTTTACTGCACATGTCCCGCATAGTGTGTATATAACATATACTGTGATGTATATATGCAGTATCCGTGATGTATATCTAGTGTCTGTATACACTGTATGTATGTTGCATATGGCACTGTATGTATGTGTATATATTTACATGAGTGTATTTATATGTGATTGTAACTCGCATGTGTGAGTGTACTAATATGTATATTTTTTAAGTGGGAAGGGGGGCCCCAAGTTGTAGCCTGCTAGGGGGCCCCATGCAGTAGCCTGCTAGGGGGCCCTGTCTCTCCTAGTTACGCCACTGAGACAATGTGATTTTCTGGATTCGTAGTCACATTTTGTCTCTCATAGTTGAGGTCCTACCTATGATGTCAATTACAGGCCTCTCTCATCTTAGTAAGTGGGAGAACTTGCACAATTGGTGGCTGACTAAATACCCCCCCCCCCCCACTGTCTACTGTTCGATGGAGCAGCTGGTATCGGAGACGGCGTCTAACCTCCAGAAATGTTATTCCTATGGTATGAGAGAAAATGGAGCAGTAAGATCCGAGCCGCAGTGACTACCGTGCAGACCGTGTTCTGTTTGCCTTGGCTTCTGTGCTTAACCCTTCTGGTCTGGCAGTGCCCCGCTACACCTGCAGCCTCCCTGGCATCCTCACATGTGTGAACGATTGAAAGAAGTGTCTGCCCGACTCAGACAAACCCCGTGTAAACATTCCATTTATTTTAATAAAACCCCCGACGCCTTCATGTTTATTCTGGTAAGTCTTGACTGAACAGACGCTCAAGCCCAGACCTCTGCACCTGTGCCCACAGGACGGGAACAGCCATCATCCGAAGCTACGCGAAAAAAAACACCCCAATGTCAACGACAAGGCCGGCTCTCAAAATAGACTGCGATATTTACCCTCCTGCCTGAGTCACGGCAAGAAGATGGAGCAGCGGGTACACCGTGGGTTAAAAAATAGACCGGGCAGATGTTGACGAGCAATATAGACATAAGGATTAAGAAACCTGTTTAACCATTTATATCCTTCACCGTACAGAAATTTGAAGGGAGGCTTTGTACTAAAAATATCTGTTATTTATGTAAGAATAAAGGTGTCAGTGCTCGGGATAAACAGCTACGTCAGGTATAATAAGGGCAAAAAAACATAAAGTCAGAAACTGTGGGGTCCAGGAGTAGGGTGGGCTTCATCCCAGTTTTCCATAGATTCACCTTCTACCGTCACAGAAACAACAGAAAAATACAGAAGTTAATATCAACCATCTCTCTGAACAACAAGTCATCCCATTCCGGTTTAACAGACAGCAGATGATGAACCAAGTTGACTTGTTGTTATCCATGCCCTATGGAGTTTCACTATGTAACCCTGCATATGAGAATCTGGGGGCTGCCTTTCAAGGTAGCAAAAGGAGGCATTGGGGTCATTTACTATCACGTTTTTCCGACGGGTTACCCGAAAATTTCCGATTTGTGTCGATTTTCCCTGAATTGCCCCTGGGATTTTGGCGCACACAATCGGATTGTGTCACATCAGCACCGGGTTGCACGCGACAGAAATGGGGGGCGTGGTCGTACGAAAACCTGACGGATTCGGAAAAACGCTGCATTTAAAAAAAAAGTATGGCTTGACACGCGCTTACCTGCACCAAGTATAGGCCAGTGACCTTCAGGGCATTTCGGCGGGCCTCGTGGAACTTCAGCGCAACAGTGCCACCTGGTGGACGGCGGAGGAACTACATTAGTGAATCCCGGCCGGACCCGAATCCACCGCAGAGAACGCGCCGCTGGATCGCAAATGGACCGGGTAAGTAAATCTGCCCCATTGTTCTCCATTTAACACCTTGGAAAACGTTTTTGCATACTTCCTATGAGGATCTGGACAGGATCACGAGGCTGTTACCTCCAGGACTTCTCCGGGACAAGTGGAAACCAACTCAAGCAATAAATGAGAGACCAGTATAGTATGAAGCACCAGGGGGTCAGCAGAAAATATATTGTAGATAGGCCAACACCATGCCAGATGGAGCTCAGTGGTAGACGGATAAGCCAGAAGTCAAGACGGGCAACTATGGTTCAGAGTCTTATCAGGCCAAGACTGACACCAAGAATCAGTACAAAGAAAGCAACGTCAAATCCTCGATAAGGAACGTGGAGGACAAGAACAAACACTTCTTCTGAAAACGAAGAACTATAAAATCTGACCCAAGCAGATGGGGCAACTTTAGGAAATTGCACAATTGCTCTTTAAATTTCACTCATGTGGAAACGAATGTGGAAACTCCAGGAAATTGCATTGAAAAGTAGTCTTCTACAAGGGTGGTCTTCTCATTGACGCTGACCAGTATTTATGATATACCGTACAACCGAAAATCTCTTCTTAAAGAGGGGGTCTTTTTAGAGAGAGATTTTGCAGGATATGTTGAAATTACAAAAGCAAATGTCTTCAAAAATTGCCTTTTGGGGGCGCTATACATGGCTGATTTCATCCAATAATTCAAAAACATTTAGATTCCGTTGTCTAGTTTCTTGTGCAGTGATCGAAAACTTTTTGTACGTGACCAGGCAGTGACTTCCCGTCTTGGACAGTAGATGGCGCTCTCTTAAAACAAATGGCTCTAATGTGGCCCGTGTCGGAGGTTTTTAAGGCCACATTGCACCGTAATAAATAATCAGCTAACGCTAAATGTTTTCAATTACCATCAGGTCGGGCCTAATGATGAATGGTGTACGTGGTGGAGCTACAAAGTGGACTGATGGCTCTACATGGATATGTGATACTCTTTATAGAGAATATTCCTGCCCATTATAACTCTGATGGAGGTAATACAAAACAAATGTGCGCAGCCTACAGTATGACCGTGGAACCTGAAGCTATTTGCTCTCATCTCTTTGTATTGTAATTAATAGTAAGACTGAAGCCAATAAAGAGTTTGGGATTCTTCAGTGACTATTCATCAGATTGTGCAAGAGAGAAAAATCATCTTGTGCTGAGTCTTATACGTGCAATATTCTGTAATACTCAAAGGCCTTGACCCATTTGCGAAGTCCAGTCCCTCAATCAATTAAACGTAATAAAGTGCAGCTACAAAATGGATTTCTTTCTCATAGGAGGACCCAAGACATCTATGCATTACACACAGAGTTAATTCATTTCAATTATCACCATGTAATACTTCCTCCCTCCTGCGGGGGTGCTGCAGGGAAGTCAAACACTTGCTAAAAGTATTTTCTACAGACTGAAATTGATTGCTGTGGGTTCCTGCAACAATTGGTTAAAGACTCATATGGTGTATGGTGCCTTACCCCCCAATCCCACCACTTTTCCAAAAAGTGGCAAAATGACACATCCATAGGAAGTACTGGGCACAGATCCAAATACACGTGTACCATTGTGATTCTACGGCCACAGGATTTTTATTTACCTATAGCATTCCCATTTCAAACGCATGATTGTTGATAATTCTCTTAAAGGGGTTGTCCATAACTTTAACAACCTTAGGTAATTAAGATACTTAGGACCCCATTGATCGGCTGAATTCAACTACCTTCTGTGCTGGAATTGAAACACGGAGAACTGAGCTGGAAGAACAGTGCTGTGCTCTGTATGCTGGTTAAGTGTTGTTACTGCAGTGAAAATCAAAAGTGGATGGGGGCTGTCACTACGTACAGAATGGAGCTGTACTTCTGGCTTCAGAGGCAAGAAACGTCAGCTTTTTTGGGTGGATTTATAAGCGTAGAACCTTTACCAAACTGATATTGATGACTTATCCTAAGGATGGATCTTTCAGTTGAGCACTTGTCCTAAGAACTGTGGACATCACCGCCTCATCCTAGTAACTTTTTGTACTACAAGTAGTGAATAGAATGGCTCTTAAAGGTACACCGCCCCTGTATGAGCGCCATGGGTGGTATTATGGCGCTGATTGTCTAGATATCCCATCCCTGGGATAGCAGTGATGTAATAGATGACTGGAACGCTGTAGCGACAAGCAGCGCAGCCGCAGCGGGGTCTGGGAATGTTTAATGTAATTGTTTCAGGCAGTGTGGTAGCCGCGTGAGTCAGATGGCTGCAAACGTCAGAATTAGAGAGAATTCCTACATGGCTAAGACCCTCTTTCATCCCTGACACTGAGCAGAGGCCAGGGCCGATCAGAGCATCATAATCCTCCACCTCCATGATAACTCTGTGTGTATCTATGCAGATGAATTACATGGAACAGTGACCAGACACATACACGTAGATCAATGTCACCAGGATCAGGGGCTACCTTACCTAAAGGGGAGTGTCCCGCCTGTGGATAGAAGGTTGGGGGACTATCAGCCAGCCTTTTTCCATTTAGGAATGACCACACAACTCTTGTCCATAATAAGAGATGAGGGACCCGATGTTCCCCTTTGGGGTTCGGAAGTATTGCTGGATTGGTGGACGAACACCCCGAAAGTGCCTTTTCCGACTGGAATGCACATCTGCCACGATTCACTAAGATTGTGCGCCTGATATCCTGCATGTGTCACTTCCCCGCTCAGGTCCGCCTGAGTTCACTTTCTTCTTCCTGATGCATGTAAGTGCATTGTCTTGCAACACAATTCGAATATTAAATCCCGCACTCAGTCCGAATCAGTCGGATCGTCCGACGGCCCGTTCTCCAATTTCTGTCGCATGAAAGCAGCGCAGCTGCGCCACAATCCCCAGTTAAATACCTTAGTGAATGTGTTCCTTATCCTATCCTCAATTTAACGTATACAGTGAATCTCCAGTTCTGAGACCTTTGGAGATATGAATCATGGAAGACGTATCATGTTGTACGTCATATCCTGATCCACTGATGTCTTCTCGTCTTCTAAGCCAACATTTCCACTTGTTACTGATCCAAAGGAAACAAAAAGCTCATCCTGACGTCCTGATGGTCTTGTCATGGAGATGTAGAGTAGGTTGTCTTATCCCGATCAATTCTTGATGTCTTCCCATTGTTATTCCCATGTAATGGTTTTTCTTTCACAATCCAATCAGTGTAATAATCTAATCACTTTATGCAATGAAGCTATCGGAGAGTGGATTGATCAGTATATCAGAAAGATTCCACCAGAAAGTGGATCTGAATTGTGTTACCACAATGGGGGACTCTGGGATTATAATGAGATTTTATCAATGTACCAGATAACGAGAGGGGTTACAGTGATGGGTGTGGAATATTTTATGGAAATCACAACCCTGGAGTAGTGGTGGTCATTAGGAGTCAGATGCTACTACATGGGCCCCAAAGAGATAAGAATGCTGGTGAGACGGCCTGGATAACCATCAGCCATACTTGGCTGAGGAGGAAAAAGCCATCCCAGACACCACTTTTGGCAGGTTATCGCTATTGGGAAGAAAAAATTGGGCACGTTGAAATCCAACATGTCTAATTCTTCTTGGCATGTTAAAAAAATCACTGTAACCAAAAATCGGTTGGCCAATCCAACAGTAATCTATAGGTTTAGTTGATCTGAAACCCTGCATGTGCTTCAAAACATCCAAAAACAAGCCTCGAATAATTTGGTAGTGAAATGTAAAATAGTAAAGATACTGGGGCAAATTTACTTACCTGGTCCTGTCGCGATCTCTGATTCGGACAGTCCGACGAAGATGAATTCCGGTGCGACTCACGTAGCTCGTGCGCCCGTGAGTTCCTGCATCTGTCGCTTCCCCGCCGAGGTCCCCCGGAGTTCACCTTCTTCTTCCCAGTGCTTGTAAGTGCGTGTCTTGCGACACAATTCTAAATGTTAAATCCTGCGCTTTGTCCGAAAGCCTGACCACCCCCCATTTGTGTCGCTCCGCAGACTCTTAGTAAATGAGCCCCAATGCATAGCGGCCCTGGAAAACAGAAGGAGGAACCAACGTGACTATGGTGACACAGGTGGAACGTGGTCTTCTACAAAGCATGAAATGTGGAGAAGAGTGAATGGAGGATCCCCTCGTTTCTATGAAGGCCTTCAACACTAAGAATATGATATAATGTTAGAGTATAAAGAGGCGGTTATCATCACGGGGTGGTGCTATGTTTTGGAAGGTTTGGTCTAGTCTGGATTCCATTCAAGCTCCCAATGCGCAAGTCCAGAATGGAGAAAGTGATAAAAACCTAAACTGCTCATTATTTCCCTAAACCTGTTTTCTGTGATGCCAACTATAATCAGGACCCTGTCTTCTATATGTAGGTCCATGGAAGACGAGGTAAACTAAGTTCAGATTTTGTAAAGGAGGTAAGTTTCCATCACAACGAGGTGGTTCTAGGAGTTGCACAAAGACCATGATCCGAGCTCAGGCTGGTGCACTCCTAAGGAGTTGACAAGACTCACCATGTCTACAGGTGCCTTGTCAATAGCAACGTGATGGATAACTGGCCAGAAGATCCTTCTTTTCTGATGAGGAGAGGAACAACTTTTTGGTAATTAGAGCCTTTATGGAATCACCATGAAAACGGCCTCTTTACTCTGTGAGCACAAAAAAGCAATTTTAAGTCTTTATTATCTTGACCTGATTTTT
Organism: Engystomops pustulosus; assembly: GCF_040894005.1. NCBI lineage: Eukaryota > Metazoa > Chordata > Amphibia > Anura > Leptodactylidae > Engystomops > Engystomops pustulosus. The sequence goes on along the minus strand of NC_092413.1, from coordinate 207,102,708 downwards.
GAATTTCTACTTTTACTAGTTCTTTGTGTCTCTTGACAGAGGGAATCTATTTGGCAACTTGATCATTCTATAAGGTCACCAAAGACTAGTATCCTGGCTCCTCCTAATGGGTGCACAAGTATCCCGTAGTCTACAGGCGCCAAGGTTCCAGTGACATATTTTCCTTTATTAAAATGTTCTTGGTCCTTCTTTTCCAGGATCGGAGTTTATGTCATGAACCATCATCAAAGTGGTTTCTTTCCGATTTGTAAATACAAAAATTTCCAAAATACGTTATAATCTTTTGTTTTATCCTCTTTTTCTATGACTTTTGGATTTTCACTTTTGCTTTGTCATATTTTTTCCATCTCACTCCGCCCACCAGTGGGATATGAAGGAGGTTCCAATCACATCAAGGCCTAGAAAGACCACAACGTTTAATGTTAATGTTTTCTAGTTTTTTGTAAATACAGAAATTCCCCACATTTTTACTCATTGACTTTTTTTTAACTTTTTTGACTCGTTAGGCGCTCACCTCTGTACATGTCTGCCAACAAATGAAACCCAAGGAAAGGAAACCCAATCACAACGAGGCAGTTCTATACTGGCTCAAACTGGTCACCGTTTCCATCCCAATAAGGCTGCAAGTGTCCTTTAAGAAGATGAGGGCCCAGTCTAAAATTCCTGCAATCCGTCTGCCTGTCATAAACTACAGCCAGTCCCCGGGTTACGTACAAGATGGGGTCCATAGGTTTGTTCTTAAGTTGAATTTGTATGTAAGTCGAAACTGTATATTTTATAATTGAAGTTCTAGACAATTTTTTTATTTGCCCCAATGACAATTGGAGTTTCTAAATTTTTTTCTGTAATGGGACCAAAGATTATCAATAAAGCTTCATTACAGACACCTTACAGCTGATCCAGAGGGCTTCACCAGAGGTCAAAGTGGGCAGAGGGGTCTGTCTGTAACTAGGGGTCAACTGTAAGTTGGGTGTCCTTAAGTAGGGGACCGCCTGTATCATCAAAATGTGATCTTTCCTTTTTGTAAGTACAAAAAAATCCCCGAAATATTGTTAAATCTGTTTCATTTACATTTTTTTATGATCTATGGACTTCAACTCTTGCAGGTTCATCCTGTCCCAATCTACGTACCTTTTACCCCACAGAGGTAAGCTACTTAGTTTATGGAAGTCCCAATCACAATGATGTGGTCTTATCCAAACTTAGACTGCTCAATATCGATAAGGAAAACAACTGTCCCAATAACTACAAGTGACTTTAAACAAGATCCATTACAGTCTGAAGATCCAACAAACCTTCTCTTTGACGAAGTAGAAGACCCAAGGCTCCTGGTCCTTCCTTGTGGGACCAGAGTTCTGATTTGATGAACCATAGTCAAAGCGTTCTCTTTTCTTTTTCTAAATACAGGCGGTCCCCTACTTAAGAACACTCGACTTACATACGACCCCTAGTTACAAACGGACCACTGGATATTGGTAATTTACTGTACTTTAGTCCTAGGCTACAATAATCAGCTATAACAGTTATCACAGGTGTCTGTAATGAAGCTTTAGTGTTAATATTGATTCTTATGACAACCCAACTTCTAAAATCCAATTGTCACAGAGACCAAAAAAGTTCTGGCTGGGATTACAATGATAAAGTATACAGTTCTGACTTACATACAAATTCAACTTAAGAACAAACCTACCGACCCTATCTTGTACCTGTACTAAAATTCCCTAAAAAGCTTTGAAATCTTTGTTTCATTGACCTTTTTAAAAAAATGTTTGGACTTCATCTTCTATTTTGTCATCGTGTCCTCGTGTACTTGTCTCCCGACAGAGGAAGTCTAGTTGGCCGTAGTATCGGCCAATCGTCTGAAAGCCCAGCACCTGTGATATGGAACCCAGGACAGAATTCCAGCCCAAATTAGCATGAAACTTACTAATAAATGATTGTTTGAGTGGAATGTTTACTTTGGGTACAAGCTGCACATTCCATGAAATAATATAAATTACTCAGGGCTTGTTTTCGCATTACTTAAGGAATCTTAACAGACAGACGCAGAGAGGGGCTGAGGAACACAGAACGATATCCTTGCAAACACTGCACTTTGTTATTTTTATCGGGGCCCAAGGAAACATCTGATTTTTACCGAGGGCAGAAAGAATGAAAGATAAACATGAACATGACGGCCCTGATTTAGTCTTTCTTTGTTTTATGAGCTGTAACAAACAAAAGTCTCGGGGACGGAATGGATCTCGGCCCTATTGTCTTATAGAGTGTTTCCAGCATGAGATAAAACGCACAATGCTCGAGCTGTTAACACTGCGCTGAGTTACTAAGACTTCTTAAAGGCATCTTATACCAAATCCACCAAGCCGTACACATCCGAGCGGAGCGCTACCTTTAATTACTAACCCATTAATCAATAAGACCATTCAGGGTTTTTTAATGTTTTTGTTATCACGGTTTTATGGGGGTTTATTTTTTATCTGTTCAGTTGTATTTTTAACATAACTACCATCATTTTATGGTACTTTATTGTATTAACTTTTATTTGGAGAGATACAGTGTCGGAGTGTTTTAATTTTTTTTTTTTTTTCATTATTATTATTTTATAGGGTAGCACGGTGGCTGAGTGAGTAGCACTTCTGCCTTGCAGCACTGGGGTCTTGGGTTCTAGTCCCACCCAGGTCAACATCTGCAAAGAGTTTGTATGTTCTCTCTGTGTTTTTGGGTTTCCTCCGGTTTCCTCCCACACTCCAAAACATACTGGTAGGTTGTTTAGATTGTGATCCCCATGGGGACAGGGACCAATTTTGACATGCTTTGTGCAGCGCTGCGGAATCTGTGTGCGCTATATAAATAAGGAATTATTATTATTTTATGTTTTCGGTTTGGCTTTGGGACTGCTGATTGGTCGTATAATGGTTTGCTATTCTCAGTAAGACTTTGCTAATCTTTGGGTGGGGCTCTTTCCTCCTGGCTAGCTACCTAGATCTCTCCATCTTTGATTGGGGCATCTAAGGAGTTGACAGGTCTGATGACTCTGTTCTCAGCCCTTGCACTCAATCATATGTTAGAAATATTGCCAACTTAATTTAGTGTTGGCAATGCTCGGTCATTATGCAAAATCTGTCCCAAACATCCAACGATCATTTCTGTTACTGACATACTATTATTTTGGGGAAGATACACCTTATGGGCGCCCTAAGGCTCCTGGGCCCACTTGCAAGTGAACTTTTTGAACACTCTAAAGTGGGACCAGAACCCAAAAACTAACCCTTTAAATTCAGAGAGTATGTGCATGTTGCCATTATCCTGAGAAAGGTTGCTCCCCGTGATGTCATTGGATAGTAACGATCCTAGGTAAAGCAGTACCACGTGGGTTCCTGCAGCATTTAAAGAATCACCCGCTATCGGTACCAGCACAGTAGAGGGAGGGATTTGGGCCAAAACGCCAGAACCCAACATCTGGATTCCCGAACCTTCAATGTTTGGCATGGACCCAAATATTGCGGTTCCTCACTACCGTCAGAACCCTTCATATACCTGTAGCTCTATTTGCAGCGCCATTAAAGCAGATCCAACTGCAGGAACAGGTTAAATGAGGACCATTGGGGATTGAAAAGTTCTAAATATTAGTAAATCTAGACACTGGAAAAACAGGATGACAAACAGGGCAACTATAAATACATCTGCCATCTAAATACCTAGTAGTGATACCGCATCCGAATACATTGGAATCCCTTTTTAGGATTATTAAAGTTTTTATCTATCTATCTATCCAGTTTGCAGTTCTGGTCCTTGGGAAAGCTGGGTAACAGGGAGGGTGAGAGTTTTGAGAGCAGGATCTTTGGTTGTGTGAGCAGAACAATATGTATCCTTACCGAAATTAACTTTATGAAGTCATGAAAACAATGTAAAACTTACTCTCTCCTGCGGAGGCGCTGCAGGGAAATTGAACAGTTGCAGTAACGTTTATCCATAGATAGTGACAGCTGTAGGACACCCAGTAATCAACAATCTTACAATCTGTTTTACACTGTATTTGGCCCTATATGAAATCTGTTTGAGGCCCCAGTACACAAAATAAGCTCTTTGCTGAAGCAGTAGTGACTTCAGTGCAGACTTTGCATAGGATTATATGGGACACCGGCCCAGCAGGACCTAAGCGAGTTGGTTGTCTCTAAGATCTAGTAGGACACTAGAGGTCTATCTAATCTCCAATTAAATCTATTGTTCCATGTTATCAGCCAATTCAGGGTAGAAGAACTTGTGTTCTTCAATAGCATGTAAGGAAGTCTTAAAAAAAATTGAGAGCCCCAACTATAACAAATTTATGGCCTATCCAGTTCCAGGGGGCTAGAAAATATTTAAAGGAATATTCCAATTTTTATAACCTGCCATCATTTTCCAATAGTTTTGGATCCCACCTGCAGGCATGACCCCTGAGGACCCTCCAGTGTTTTACAACTTTCTCCATTAAATTCAATAGGAGTTATGAGAATGGGGTAGTGTCCGTACCTGCTATTGAGGTGTATGGAGGGAGATCCCACCATCCGTGACCACCACATCATTGTGACCAGCAGCCAAGTGGATCGGTAGTGGGAGCTATCATATATACCTGCCCAGTGACGCCCTATCAGCCTATCAGTATTAGTTGTCAGGGTATATAATCGGGTATAAACTGTAGGATCATAACAAGTCCTGACATGAATAGTCACATCTCCGGCTCTGGCGTCAGGAAAGGGTTAAGGTGAGAATCCAGTGTCTTGTGCAGATGCTGCTTATCCATCATGTGCAGGTAGCAGTGTCAGTTCCCTCTCTTGTCCAGCAGAGGGCGCCCTGATCTGTCTGAATTGACTTGTTCATTTACAGGTTATTAGCACAATCTTAGAAAAGCAACAGGGGAGTTCCCAAAGTCATCATACCCCCTCCAAGTCTCTCATTCCCTAGCAGAGTGCACTGATAAAATGGATCTAAGGAAGGCTGCTGCTCTGTGTCTGGGGCTGTGGAGTGCCTGGCTCTGGGCTGGGCAGAGCCCCCAGGCTGCAGCTGTGCTCCCCTATTCTTCACAAAGACAAGCTGCCAGGAGGGCACTGCCAGCTAGCCAAGCACTGGCCACGTTATACAGGGATAGCCTCAACCACTTCACCTCCAGGAAGGAATCCAGTGCAAAGGCTGCAGTGGTGCCCCATGAGTACATGCTGGCCCTATACAAGAGGATGGCCGGCTCTGGCCACAGAGGACTACAGGGCAATGCCACCAGGGCAGGGGCCAACACGGTCACCAGCTTCGTGGACCAGGAGCAAGGTGAGTGTCTGTCTATTATAAGGGGACATCACTCATACAGGGGATGCTACACTGTAACCTCTGTATATGTATATACACCACATAGACAGGGCATGCCGGGTCATGGGGGGTTACAGACCCCTAATAATAGATGGAAGACATGAGGAGAAGGGTTTATATAGTATCATTAGTAGAAAAGTTAGTGGTCCAGTATATGGATGTATCAGGGCAGGACAAGGTATACTGTACATAAGAGTGGCCAGAAAGACTGAGGTACAGATGGATAGAGAGATAGATATGAGATAGATAGATATGAGATAGATGATAGATATGAGATAGATAGATACATAGGAGATTGATTGATTGATAGATGTGAGATAGATAGAAAGATAGATAGATACATAGGAGATAGATAGATAGATGTATAGATACATAGGAGATGGATTGATTGATAAATATTAGATAGATAGATACATAGGAGATTGATTGATAGATATGAGATAGATAGATACATAGGAGATAGATAGATAGATACATAGGAGATAGATAGATACATAGGGGATGGATTGATTGATAAATATGAGATAGATAGATAGATACATGATAGATGGATTGATTGATAAATAAATATGAGATAGATGTCAGAACTGTGTCAGGTTGTTGGCACTGATAGCTAACAATAACTTTACTTGTACATGAGAATGGCCACAAAGACTGATGTACAGCTATAAGATAGATAGATAGATAGAGAGTGATAGAAATATGATTGGCTGATAGATAGGTATCATATCTGTGTCAGGCTGTTGGCACTGATGACTAAAAATAACTTTACTGTAGCAAAGACAGTCTAAAACCTGTAGCTGCTATCTATATCCTATCTACTATCTATCCATCTCCCATGTGTTATCTATGTAAATTCTATGTTCCTCTATCTCATATATAGCCCATATTTATCTATGCATCTGTCACGTATTCATCCTTCATGTCTATTACTTATACCTATTGCCTATCTATCTTACATCAATCTTTCACATATCTGTCTGGGCATCAAATATGTTCCTTCCATCTATCTGTCTATCTATCTATCTATCTCATATCTATCTCATATCTATCTATCTCATATCTATCTATCTATCTATCCATCCATCCATCCATCTCATATCTATCTATCTATCTCATATCTATCCATCTCCTATCTATCTCCTATCTATCTATCTATCTATCTATCTATCTATCTCATATCTATCTATCTATCTCATATCTATCTATCTCTCTCATATCTATCTTCTATCTATCTATCTATCTCCTATCTATCTATCTATCTCATATCTATCTATCTATCTATCTATCTCCTATCTATCTATCTATCTCATATCTATCTATCTATCTATCTATCTCATATCTATCTATCTATCTATCCATGTAATGTATCTTTAGATATCACTATGGGTGTGTGTAACGGCCTCAGCTCTGCTACATCTGTATCTGTTATGTGGATGATTTATTTCTACTTTTGCAGCTGTAAAGCAGCAGGTACATGACTTCTCCATCTGCATTTCTGGTACAATGTGTTAGGTTCCTCCTGGATGTTATATATGTGAGTGAATGGAACAATGGATTGTAAAACGTATGGCGGTGGGAATATTTCACCTGGGGCCACAAATCCCCTCATCCCCATCCATATGTCCCTTCTTCTTCCTGTGTGGTGGGACTGTCTGACCTGATGCGCCTCCTGTTGGTTTTATATTGCAATAGTGGAGATTTTGGGAAGATGCCTGGGAAGCCTTGTAGAGTAACCATGGAGAAGCGGAGGGCTCTCATCATTCCCACCAGCATGGGGATAACCTGAGGGGCATAGCCCTGTACCGTCCCCGGAGTGACCTCCGCATGTCACCTCCACCCCGGCCCATGGCTACTATAAAGCCACTTACATCATCCCATTTGTGGTAAATTATTTAACATCTGTATAAACCTTCAGCTGGAGGCATCAGACATGTTCTCTCACCTGCAAAGTCCCATCATACCCCCCCGACAGCGCACAATTATACCAAATGTCATTCCATTTTTTTGTATTTTTTCCCCCAAATTTATTTAACATAACAATATCCTAAAAAATCCAATCTTCAAGTGTAAAATAAATGATCAAAAATCATCGTGATATCGGCCATGAAATAAAGACGCAAACTGTAACATAGAAATAATATGTTTTTTTAAAAGAATAAAATGAAATATTAATATAATAATATATTAAATGAAAAAATAAAAATGAAATAGTTGTGTATAATAAAATATTCGTTGTATTAATTTTTTTTTATCTATTGATTAGATTTTTAACTCTTTCTAATTTAACCAAATTAGATTTTTTGGGGGGGAACTAAAGAAGATAGGACTGAACTTATGTGAACGCTATAGATCACTATGATATCGCTATAGATAATAATAATAATCTTTTATTGTATAGCGCCATCATATTCCGTAGCGCTTTGAAAATCAAGTGATTTCTTCATCAGCGGGATGACTGAAAAGTAAAAAAAAAATTTTTCACGAAAAAGGGGGATGATAAATAAAGTACATAAGACTGATGGATGATATAGATATTATGAAATATTATTTTATCATTTGATATTTTACTATAATGATGACAATATTACAGTTATGATAATAATATTATATTATTGATAATAGTATCATTATAGCTAATATTATGATCATGATTTTATTATCATAATATATTTTTATTGATATTATTCTCATCATTAATTTCATTATTTTTATTATTATTTATTATTATTATTATTATTATTATTATTATTATTATTATTATTATTATTATTATTATTATTATGCCTTAATAGTTCATCTGCACTTTACCCCTTTTTATTTTATCAACACTCTTATCGGAATTAGAATTAATAGAATAATTACAATTTTATTATCATTCTTTTTATTATTTTTATTAATTAATCAAATATTTACAATATTTAATAGCTCCATATATATATATATTATTTTTTTTATTTTCTTATAATTAATATTTCATTTATTTTATTTTATTTTTTTACAAATTTATATATAATTAATTTGCTCATTCTGTAATTATTTCCAAACAGAAATTCTTAACCTTATTCACCAAAATTCCCCATCACTAGTTACAAATGGAATAAAACGTGCCGGGCAGCTCATATGCTTAAATTGAATTAAAAAAAACTATCGCACAAAATATAAAATCTTCCATCGTCGCATCTCTGTGAGATATGTAACATTAATATCAGGAATGACAACATTCAGGATCTGCACAGGATTCTGGTCCTGTTATGTGTTTAGCGATGTAATGTATAGATAGTAGATGTCATGTTATCATCCATTAGGAATAGGGATTTGATTATGATGCAGACTATAAGGGCAGAGTAATAAGGGTTAAAGTATAAGGTATATGTGTATACAGATACATAAGAAGAGATATGTATGATATGTGGGGTGTATATGGATATATATACACACATAAATGAGAAGGGATAAGGATATGTAATTATGTATAGAATATAGGAATCAAGGATGTGACTCTACCAGGTATATTGTATATGTTTAGGGATATATATATATATAGTTAAACCTCTTTAAGCAGACCACCCAATTTTGCACAAATAATTGGTTCTTTAAAAGGGCAGTCTGCTCATAGGGGGGCAGCCTCCATAGAGTATAATGGGGGGGGGGGCGGGATTCTGACACTAAAATTGGTATTTTAGGGGGGCTCTTTTCAAAGGGGTGGTCTTTTGGAGAGGTTTCACATGATTTGTATGTAAGTCAAAGCTGTAGATTTTATAATTATAGCTCCAGACAAAAAATGTTTTTGCCCCGGTGATTTTCAAAATTTTTTGCTGTAATGGGACCAAGGATTATCCATAAAGCTTCATTACAGACACCTTACAGCTGATCATTGCAGCCTGCGGCTATAGTAACATCCAGAGAGGTCACCGGGGGCAGAGGGGTCTGTCTGTAACTAGGGGTCGTCTGTAAGTCGGGTGTCCTTAATTAGGGTCCTGCCTGTATATATGCATAGGATATAGGAATAATTATAGAATATAGAACTATATATATATATATGACATGGGTATATAACGATACAAGTATGTATATGATATGCTGCAGGGATACAGTGTATACATAGGGATATGGAGATATACATGTGTGTATTCATGGATACAGTCTATGTATACAGATATGCGGATAGGAATATTTGTTTAAAGATTTATAGTATGTATTTAATGAATTCCTGTGCAGACCAACGCGTTTTGACTAGTATATTACATTGGAAACATGTAGGACTGCATAAATAGTATGTACCAGGCGTAACTTTTAACCGAGATGAATTAAACGTGAAGTTTTATTGAATATATTTGAGTTGTGGATACGACCCATTTTTCTCTGTTTTGTTTTCGAATATCTGTGAGTAAGGCTACATTCAGACGGCCGTATGGGGGACGTATATACGGCGAAGTTCCGTAGCCGTGAAAAGATAAGACATGTCCTAACTTTTCTCTGCATACGGCGCCGTGGGCCATTTATCCCTTTGCAGAGGGGTGCGGCGAGCAGCGCTCACCACCTCCTCCTCCTCTCCACGGAGCCGCCGGAGCCAATGGGGGGATCAGTCTGTGTGTAATGTATGTAGTGGGGGATCAGTGTGTGTGTAATGTATGTAGTGGAGGGATCAGTCTGTGTGTAATGTATGTAGTGGGGGGATCAGTCTGTGTGTAATGTATGTAGTGGGGGGATCAGTGTGTGTGTAATGTATGTAGTGGGGGGATCAGTCTGTGTGTAATGTATGTAGTGGGGGGATCAGTCTGTGTGTAATGTATGTAGTTGGGGATCAGTCTGTGTGTAATGTATGTAGTGGGGGGATCAGTCTGTGTGTAATGTATGTAGTGGGGGGATCAGTCTGTGTGTAATGTATGTAGTGGGGGGATCAGTCTGTGTGTAATGTATGTAGCGGGGGGATCAGTCTGTGTGTAATGTATGTAGCGGGGGGATCAGTCTGTGTGTAATGTATGTAGTGGGGGGATCAGTCTGTGTGTAATGTATGTAGTGGGGGGATCAGTCTGTGTGTAATGTATGTAGTGGGGGGATCAGTCTGTGTGTAATGTATGTAGTGGGGGGATCAGTCTGTGTGTAATGTATGTAGTGGGGGGATCAGTCTGTGTGTAATGTATGTAGTGGGGGGATCAGTCTGTGTGTAATGTATGTAGCGGGGGGATCAGTCTGTGTGTAATGTATGTAGCGGGGGGATCAGTCTGTGTGTAATGTATGTAGTGGGGGGATCAGTCTGTGTGTAATGTATGTAGCGGGGGGATCAGTCTGTGTGTAATGTATGTAGTGGGGGGATCAGTCTGTGTGTAATGTATGTAGTGGGGGGATCAGTCTGTGTGTAATGTATGTAGTGGGGGGATCAGTCTGTGTGTAATGTATGTAGTGGGGGGATCAGTCTGTGTGTAATGTATGTAGTGGGGGGATCAGTCTGTGTGTAATGTATGTAGCGGGGGATCAGTCTGTGTGTAATGTATGTAGCGGGGGATCAGTCTGTGTGTAATGTATGTAGTGGGGGGATCAGTCTGTGTGTAATGTATGTAGTGGGGGATCAGTGTGTGTGTAATGTATGTAGTGGAGGGATCAGTCTGTGTGTAATGTATGTAGTGGGGGGATCAGTCTGTGTAATGTATGTAGTAGGGGGATCAGTCTGTGTGTAATGTATGTAGTAGGGGGATCAGTCTGTGTGTAATGTATGTAGTGGGGGATCAGTCTGTGTGTAATGTATGTAGTGGGGGGATCAGTCTGTGTGTAATGTATGTAGTGGGGGGATCAGTCTGTGTGTAATGTATGTAGCGGGGGGATCAGTCTGTGTGTAATGTATGTAGCGGGGGGATCAGTCTGTGTGTAATGTATGTAGTGGGGGGATCAGTCTGTGTGTAATGTATGTAGCGGGGGGATCAGTCTGTGTGTAATGTATGTAGTGGGGGGATCAGTCTGTGTAATGTATGTAGTAGGGGGATCAGTCTGTGTGTAATGTATGTAGTAGGGGGATCAGTCTGTGTGTAATGTATGTAGTGGGGGATCAGTCTGTGTGTAATGTATGTAGTGGGGGGATCAGTCTGTGTGTAATGTATGTAGTGGGGGGATCAGTCTGTGTGTAATGTATGTAGTGGGGGGATCAGTCTGTGTAATGTATGTAGTGGGGGATCAGTCTGTGTGTAATGTATGTAGTGGGGGGATCAGTCTGTGTAATGTATGTAGTGGGGGGATCAGTCTGTGTGTAATGTATGTAGTGGGGGGATCAGTCTGTGTGTAATGTATGTAGTGGGGGGATCAGTCTGTGTGTAATGTATGTAGTGGGGGGATCAGTCTGTATGTAATGTATGTAGTGGGGGGATCAGTCTGTGTGTAATGTATGTAGTGGGGGGATCAGTCTGTGTGTAATGTATGTAGTGGGGGGATCAGTCTGTGTGTAATGTATGTAGTGGGGGGATCAGTCTGTGTGTAATGTATGTAGTGGGGGATCAGTCTGTGTGTAATGTATGTAGTGGGGCGCAGTCTGAGGGCGATGGTTCACAGCCCCTGTGCTCAGTTATAACACTTCCCTGCACTTTCTCCCAGCATTTACAAGCTGATACTGATATTATACGATTTATTGGCAGAAATGAGGCAATAAATTAAGTGAATTAAAAGCGGAGAGCAAATATTTGCGGGCTGGTAATAAAATCATATTATACAGGATCCTGTGCTGCTCCCTTTAACCCCTTCTTGCCTACACAGGCCTAATTCACCCACCTCGCCGCTTTATGAATCCAATTATCTGGGATAGTCAGGGTTAATTCTGTGATGCTTGACCAATCACTTCACGTAAAATGAATCCAGATGACCCCTTCAAAGAATTCCCTTATCTTCTCCTCCAAAAAGGAATTTCCAACCTGGAGATGACTGAAGTGTACATCAGGATGGATCAGCGCTGCTTCTTCTTACTTAGTTCAAGGAGAGTAAAGATTAGTGTAATTCCCAGGAGATTGTATCCAGATATATAGGACAACCAGATCTACTAATGGATTGGGCAATAGCCCTATAGACACTTATATATCTGATTCTCTACACCTATCTATCATCTACCTAATATTACTGTAGGAAAAAGCAGCGCTCCAAAAGTATTGGTATAAGTGGAAAAAGTGGTCCTTTTATTCTAGAACAGGCGACGTTTCGGCTTGAGAAAGGCTCACAGAGCCGAAACGTTGGCTGTTGTGGAATGAAAGGACCACTTTTTCCACATATACCATCACTTTTTGAGTGCTGCTTTTTCCTACTGGAGTCGTTCTCTTAGCCCACTCTCCTTTTGTGTGCGCCCATCTGTAGACACTGGGGCACATTTACTTACCCGTCCTGTTGATGCCCCTAATCCGGAATGTCAGAAGAGGATTCGGGTCTGCCACGATTCACTAAGATCGTGTGCCCGATATCCAGCATGTGTCGCTTCCCCGCTGAGGTCCGGTGGAGTTCACCATCTTTCTCCCGGTGCATGTGAGTGCTGATCTTGCGACACAATTTGCTTTTTAAATTCCGTGGTTTGTCCGAATCAGTCGGGTTGTCCAACGTCCATGCCCCCTGATTTGTGTCACATGCAAGCCGGCACCGATGCACCACAATCTCATCGCGTGCACCAAAAACCTGGGGCAATTCAAGGCAAAACGGAAAAAAATTGCGATACCCGACGAAAATGCAGCTGCGGGACCCTTAGTAAATGTGCCCCATTTTATCTATCTATCTCATATCTATCTATCTATCTCATATCTATCTATCTCATATCTATCTATCTCATATCTATCTATCTCATATCTATCTATGTATCTATCTATCTCATATCTATCTATGTATCTATCTATCTATCTATCTCATATCTATCTATCTATCTATCTATCTATCTATCTATCTATCTATCTATCATCTATCTATCATCTATCTATCCATCTATCTATCTATCTCATATCTATCTATCTCATATCTATCTATCTCATATCTATCTATCTATCTATCTCATATCTATCTATCTCATATCTATCTATCTATCTCATATCTATCTCATATCTATCTATCTATCTCATATCTATCTCATATCTATCTATCTCATATCTATCTATCTCATATCTATCTCATATCTATCTATCTATCTCATATCTATCTCATATCTATCTATCTCATATCTATCTATCTATCTATCTATCTATCTATCTATCTATCTATCATCTATCTATCTCATATCTATCTATCTATCTATCTATCTATCATCTATCTATCCATCTATATGACAATGAGCTCAGCACTGCAACCAACAGTAATCCTGTGATGGAAATGGGTGCCAGCCAACAAAGTGTGGTAAACTTCATATATTCAAAAGATGTAGTTCCAGCTCACCAGATTTGTTGTCACCGGGAGCACAGGTCTGAAAAATCCCAAACAAACGTAAAGATGCAGTTCTCCTGCTTTAAAAGTTATTGGTCTTTATTCATACTGCATCCAGGACATCACGTGAGTTACAACTAAGCGACGCGTTTCTGACAATAATGGCGATCCCTCGCTCCATCTATTCCTTCTGCAGGAATATGTTACACAGCATATACTAATACAGAGTATTTTTCACACATTTACATATGCACATATGTATTTTGCGGTCCCGTTTTTGCAGCCTTATTCAGCCCTCAAAAATTGTCCGTTTGTCACCCCCAACAATAAACTGGCTGTATCCGCAAAAAATACAGGGCCTGGTCAGCCGACCGCAAAAACAGGCCGTATACCGTGGGAGACACGGTTTGTAGGTTTTTATTGTACTCCTATTGACTTCTATGGAAAAAACGTACTGCAAAAACTTCAAACAAAATAGGACTACGTTGCTGTCTAAGAAATACAGTTTACGGTGCAGTGAGAAATAAAGGGACCAGATACATAGCCGTAATTTCTATTAAAGTCAACAGGGATGTATTTAAAAAAAAAAAAAAAAAAAACAACTTGCGGTGGTTGTTTTTATGCTTTAAAAAAAAAAAACTGTTGTGTGCACAGGGCCTTAATGTAATACAGGCAGTCCCCGGGTTACGTACAAGATAGGGTCCGGAGGTTTGTTCTGAAGCTGAATTTGTATGTAAGTCGAAACTGTATATATTATAATTGTACACTCACCGGCCACTTTATTAGGTACACCTGTCCAACTGCTCGTTAACACTTAATTTCTAATCAGCCAATCACATGGCGGCAACTCAGTGCATTTAGGCATGTAGACATGGTCAAGACAATCTCCTGCAGTTCAAACCGAGCATCAGTATGGGGAAGAAAGGTGATTTGATGCCTTTGAACGTGGCATGGTTTTTGGTGCCAGAAGGGCTGGTCTGAGTATTTCAGAAACTGCTGATCTACTGGGATTTTCACACACAACCATCTCTAGGGTTTACAGAGAATGGTGCGAAAAAGAAAAAACATCCAGTGAGCGGCAGTTCTGTGGGCGGAAATGCCTTGTTGATGCCAGAGGTCAGAGGAGAATGGGCAGACTGGTTCGAGCTGATAGAAAGGCAACAGTGACTCAAATCGCCACCCGTTACAACCAAGGTAGGCAGAAGAGCATCTCTGAATGCACAGTACGTCGAACTTTGAGGCAGATGGGCTACAGCAGCAGAAGACCGGGTGCCACTCCTTTCAGCTAAGAACAGGAAATTGAGGCTACAATTTGCACAAGCTCATCGAAAATGGACAGTAGAAGATTGGAAAAACGTTGCCTGGTCTGATGAGTCTCGATTTCTGCTGCGACATTCGGATGGTAGGGTCAGATTTTGGCATCAACAACATGAAAGCATGGATCCATCCTGCCTTGTATGAACGGTTCAGGCTGGTGGTGGTGGTGTCATGGTGGGGGAAATATTTTCTTGGCACTCTTTGGGCCCCTTGGTACAACGCCACAGCCTACCTGAGTATTGTTGCTGACCATGTCCATCCCTTTATGAGCACAATGTACCCTGTAACATCTGATGGCTACTTTCAGCAGGATAATGCGCCATGTCATAAAGCTGGAATCATCTCAGACTGGTTTCTTGAACATGACAATGAGGTCACTGGACTCAAATGGCCTCCACAGTCACCAGATCTCAATCCAATAGAGCATCTTTGGGATGTGGTGGAACGGGAGATTCGCATCATGGATGTGCAGCCGACAAATCTGCGGCAACTGTGTGATGCCATCATGTCAATATGGACCAAAATCTCTGAGGAGCTTCCAGCACCTTGTTGTATCTATGCCACGAAGAATTGAGGCAGTTCTGAAGGCAAAAGGGGTCCAACCCGTTACTATCATGGTGTACCTAATAAAGTGGCCGGTGAGTGTAGATCCAGACAAAAAAAAAATTGGCCCCAGTGACATTTGGAGTTTAAACATTTTTTGCAGTAATTGGACCAAGGATTATCAATAAAGCTTCATTACAGGCACCTTACAGCTGATCATTGCAGCCTGGGTTTATAGTAACATCCAGAGACTTCACCAGAGGTTAGAGGAGTCTGTCTGTAACTATGGGTTGTCTGTAAGTCAGGTTTCCTTAAGTAGGGGACCGCCTGTACTATGAGAAGACCTGACAATATGGTTTAAGGACATCGTAGGATTTGTAGTTCCTCACAGGCCTGATTTCTTATGGCTTTATTAATTTGAAATTAACAGTTTGTCCTATGTTTTATACATAAATGTGCCCCTGCTCCCTGGAAACATCATGGTGGTGTGTAGATAACAGCAGTAGTAGTGTAGTGACCATGTAGCCTGAGGCCTCCGTCCTGTCAGGATAATGATGGTACATAGCAGTATACACTGTGGTGGCCTCTGATGCATGTTGCTAGGTAACTGTATAGGTGCGGCCTAGCAATCTGAGAGCCTGCAGAAGCCATGGCTTTCCTGAGAGATTTATTTACATTTTATCATCTTGACCAACAATTAGAAATACATTTTTTGGCAATATTAATAACTTTGTCCAGTCTCATGTGAGATTTGATGATATTTGTGCCTTTGCAGCGAACACTGCATTCGTTCGAACTGTCAGAAGGGGGTCAGCGGCCCCCGGTTCTCAGGATATGTGCAGGTCCCTGAGGTGGGATATATTTATGACATATGATATCCTGTGTATATGTCAGACATACCCAAGCTGGGAGTCCTCCTTTAACTTATCAGGTACCCCATTGAATAGGATATGTGTTACGTATGTGTCCACCCTTACATTATACAGGACTGCAATGTATCACAATATATGTATATTCCATACATTCTCACCTGTACAGATATAGCATTTATATTGGACATTCATTCATAATAGTTGGATGGGAATTCACAACTGGGAAAATCCACTGATTATGCTATAAATTTCACAAATATGTGCCCCCTACATCCAGAATGGGGGATCTTCATCTCATGGCTGCATTGAATAAAAAGGTGGGAGCACATGCCCTCTTGAGTGTCTGATGGGGGAAGGGGCACATTTTCAGTATACAATGGCAGCTGTTATAGCTTTCCCAAATAATAGCAGGAAATAGTTTCCTGGATTTCCAATATCCCTGGATGACTAATGAATGGATTACTGGCAATGAAGACATTGTCACAAAACCTCCCCTTTGTGAATATGAATTTATTATTCTAGGCATAGTACAGTCTTAAAAAGTGACACACACTGGGTCCACATTACAGCCCTAGATTTGCATGTGTATGCGGGGGGGGGGGGGGGGGGAGGGGGAATTAAGACTGCCATGGTCCCTGGGCTGTATGACTATTATAGCCTCTACAAATCTTGAGAGCAGGAACAGATGCTAACGGCTCGATTGCTCAACAGTTGAGACCCACAGATCCACACTATGTCCCCCCCAACCACAAGACCATGGATAAGGGGAGTCTAAATGGAGCAGGCACTTACTTTGCATCATTCATAGTCTATGGAACTGAAACAAACAATTGAGGACTGTGGATGAAGAAATGAATGTCATATTCACCACCAACATCTTAACACATGCTCAGGAAATATACTATCCACTATCTGTCGCCTCCATCATTTCTGATCTATTTCCCCAATTCCATCACACTTGTAATCTTCCATCCTCACAAGGTCTTCTGCTTCAGTCTATAACTATCCACTCTTCTGCAGGACTTCTCCTGTGCTTCTCCTATACTCTGAAATTCTCTACGAGACCAAACAGATTGTCCCCTACTTTCCAAAACCTTCAAACATAACCTAAATATACTACAATACACAATAACCCTACCACCTAGTGTCTCCATCAAACCTTCAATGCAGGCCGCAGGGACATGGTCCTTCTTCCACTTCTTCCTACCTCTCTCAAGGAGTCCCATTATTGTCAAGTGGTTAATGTCTACATTGTTGGTTTCCTGATATAAATATGTGGTAATTCTCTCCACTTTCCAAGGCATTTATCTCGGATTAACATGAAAAGGAGATTAAAGGCCACTATGCTGAGAAGGGTAAAAACGTCAAAACGTGGTAATTCTGGAGGGATTGGTGGTAGACTGGCTCTGTCAACAGTTGATGTCCAGGAAAGAGGCCATGCATGTGCCTGTCTATGAGAAAGTATGGGAAAATATGCAAATACAACTTCCAGAATGGAATAAGGAAAACAACGCCTCTTTTAGATACCTTGTAAGTCAGCTCAGTTGACATGGTAGCTGAAGGTCATGCTTGATGTCAAGAGAGCTGTCTTACAAGGTAGCTTAAAGAGGCGTGGTTTTCCTTATCCCATCCTGGAAAACTTTGCATATCTACCCAGAATCCCCAAGTGCAGCGTCAATAACTATAAGTCTTCGAATGCCTACAAGGCGGCCTTTATTGGCAAAGTCTCCATTGGGAAAACTCTTACTTCCCGACCCTATGAGTAAGTATAGCAGAGAATGCATTGGGGAGGGTATGGGGAGTCAGGAATAATAGTAGATGATTGAAAACTATTGAAGGTATTTGCCTACCTGCAAAGGGGTTTGTCATCTTATTGGTATTTAGGACCATATTTATTGGATAGGTCATCAATGTCACATCGGGGAACCCACCGTTGACCTTATATGGATGCATTATTACTATCAAATGGGTGGAAAAACCCTTTAAGTCTTTACTTATGAAGGTCTGAGAAAAACATCTGCAGAGCTCCAGGATGACAACTTATTATCTGGTAAATATGGTGGCCAGCAACTAGGTCCCGTTGCCTAGTGGTCACAAAGCAGTTTCCCTACCACCTGCCTCTAGTAGACTCTTCTCCTGCAGATCTCATTTGCCTTATGTATTTGCACAAAATAAGTAGAGTCGTGTCAATGGGTCCTGCTAACAGGATGCTTCATGTCAAGCAGGCGGCTTTATGTGCCATATGTAGAAATATGTCAGTGACACATAGATTTATGCTCAAGTGATTTCTTTTGGCTGGGATCCATTGTTGTTGGGTTGCACATTTTGCTGCTGGCTCATGTGAGTGTAGAAAAGCAGAATTAATTCTTATAAACCATAAACTAGAAAATGTATAATCATAGGACTACAGTCTCCTGAATGAAGAGGCACCGATAACCTAAGAACCTCTTCTTCAGTCCTGTAATCTCAAAGGGTCACCAGCTCATTGACCCAGGCTTTCTGGATGAAGCAGCTTTATAGACTGTACCACAAAGACTCTCCACAGGGAAGGGCAGCCACAAGAACATGTCATAGCTACTCCGGATAATGACACAGGCTCCTGCCTCACAATGACGATGAGTCCTCCATAAATGTACAATTATGGTACATATGGTTCACTACTAACGTGTGAAAACGGCCATATGCAATAGTACTGTAACCGTACCGTTGCAGTAAGGTTTGCATATATTCCCATAACTTTCAATGGGCAACACGTCCAACCATTTTGATATGTATTTTCCACCATGCCGTACTGTACCGGTTGTGGTGGTGGTGGTGGGGAGATAGAGAAGTCTCCATCTTCCCCTGTTAACATGGGCATGCCACACTTCTCCTCCCCAGCACTCTGCTGTGTGCACGCCTAGGCTACAGCTGGATGAAAGTAGCCAGAGACTTCTTCTGCCTATGGACTGTATTAATTTTAACTGGGTAGGCACACAGGACAATGACTACTGGAGAATGTATAATGGCTTATTTGGATGTTTGGAGACAATTTTATCATTTTTAATCACTTCTGATAATTCTCTTGTAGAGGACATTCTCCATCTTTTGTGTTTCCCTGCACAGGAATTATAGTGATTACACCCAAAATAGTCCATAAACTAGATACTAAGGTCCTGACTTACTCCATGAGCCACCTATTATTATTACTGCAGATTTATCCTGCAAATCCTTCTATTATCCATTATTATCTATGGAGTATTTCATGTCATCGGCGCTGCTGACTGGCACTGCATATAGAGGAAAGGATTCCCATCATTTAGCATCAATAATGCAACTGTATTTAAAGGAAACCAACTATCTCGGATCTTGTTACTATATACTTCATACTTTTTTTGCAAAAGCTTTGATTCTTATCTTAAAAATATGCAAATTACTGATGGAGGCTACCGTGGTGTGGAGTAGCCTGCGGTTTATCGCTGCGGCTACTCCATGCCCCAATAGCCTCTTTGAATCCCTCTTACCTGCCTGTCTGCAGCACACAGCTCACTAAAGCGCATGCGCAGTAGCTCAGGCTTCAGGAAGAGGCTGCGCTGCTGTAGCTTTGCGCACTCGTCTGCGCATCTGGAGCTGCTGTGCACAGAACCCCGGCTTTGCAAATGAGTGCCTGCAGCTGCACGCAGAAGAGAAGATGGGTAGGAGGGATGGAAAAAGCCACGTGGCTAATCCACACCCCAGAAGCCTCCACCAGTAATTTGCATATTTCGAAGATAAGAATTTTCTACATTTCTCCTAAATGTAAGCTTTTGTTTAAAAATTAACAAAAGATGAAGATAATCAGGTATATAGTAACCAACTATCGGATCTACCTTTTGAGGTTGGTTTCCTTTAATATAAAGCAATGATTGCATTTTGTCCAAGGGAAATATCCTAAAAAGCCGATTACACACATGTGAGTTTAGGCCGTGAAACTTGCAGCATGTTCTGATTTCAGTTCCGGTATTTCAGCATTCGCAACAGATGTTCCAGCCACCACATGCTGCAAGTTGACTTATGATGCCTATGGTTGCAGAGATTAATTTACTTAAAGGGGTTGTCGAGAATTTGAAAAACATGGCTACTCCGTTTCTTCCACGGCACCGCACCTGAGAATACGAGTAGTTTAAAGTTTTGCAGATGAATCCGTATAATGTTAATATTTTCTCATAGTGAATGTTTAGTCTCTTACTATTTCACTTTGCTTGTTTTAGATGATGGTTCACCTTCGTCCTTGGTACAGAAGTACACGTTTGACATCAGCACTTTGTCCTCCTTGGATGAAATAAGAGGAGCCGAGTTAAGGATCCTACACAAGGCTGCAGAAAACATTAGTGGGATTCTTCCTAAATCTGGAAGCCTTGTGCACCTCTACCTTTACACTTGTGCCACCACCTGGCAAGAAGCTACACTTCTAGATTCCCGTTCTGCTGACCTTCTGGACACTTTTTCAAAGTGGGAGGTATTTAATGTCTTGAGGGCCCTGGGTAACAATAAAAAGGGTCCACCTGAGTCTTTGTGTTTCATGCTGAAGATGGTCTCCGATCAACTTGGGTTGTCCTATTTGCCACTGATCCAACTTGGGTTTCATCGACTGGGTCTATCAGATCCTGAAAAGGCATTACTGGTGGTTTCTTCCATCTCCAAAAGGAGAGAGAACCTTTTTAAGGAGATCAGGGACAAACTTAAATCCATGGAGAACCCTAAAATGATAGACCCACCAGATTACAGTCAAAGATCTGTCATCAAAAGAAGAAGAAAACGGCAGACTTTACCAAATAGGACAAGTCATAACAATAAAGGGCAAGGCAAGAGATCTAAGACGAGATGTAGTAAGAAGCCCCTTCATGTCAATTTTAAGGAGTTGGGTTGGGACGATTGGATCATCGCCCCCTTGGATTATGAAGCTTATCACTGCGAGGGGGTATGTGATTTCCCGTTGAGGTCACATCTGGAACCTACTAACCATGCCATTATTCAAACGTTAATGAACTCTATGGACCCCGAGTCCACTCCACCAAGCTGCTGCGTCCCTTCAAAACTCAGCCCCATCAGTATTTTATACATAGACTCTGGTAACAATGTAGTCTACAAGCAATACGAGGACATGGTAGTAGAAAACTGTGGTTGCAGGTAGCACTCGCTGCTGCTCATGAATATATATGTATGTGCCTTCTGTACTTTTTAAGTCAAAACAAAAACACATGCAAAAAAAAAGGCAAGCCAAGGTAACCCTAAGTGTTCTGGTTCTCCTGTGTGTCACTCAATATTTTCAAAAATATCTTGGGATAAAGGGTTTACTATCCTTCTGGCCAAATCACAAGAGTCTGGTGGCCAAAGCACCACACAATCTCCATCAGGACTTCTTAGTTTTTGTCTACATAGGTTTTTAAATTTCCAATACGTCTCAAGAAACTGTTGCCTTCCATTTTTTTCATTGGTCAGTGGGAAGTGGCACCTGCTGTGAACATATTTTTGGACCAAAAAAGTAGTTGTCACCTTTGAAACAGGGGAGTTGTTGTTTACTGTTTAGATGAAGGGTCTACAGAAATGTATGGTTTGACGAACTTCAGCTTAACTCACTAAGAGGTTACACCATGTGCTGTGGAAGGAATATTCTTGAAATACTGAAGAACATTAGGTGAGAAGTTGGGACTCATCACATCATGATGCCAATGCAATATTTTGGGGGTCTTGAATATATTTGGAGGTCTCAACTTCATTCTTCAGAACTACAACAAGATCCATATGTGATACTAATATCATGTGGTCTAAAATGATCCTATAGAGTGGCTTTAGAAAATTCATGTTTACGCGCTTGAGACTACATGATCCACTGGTGGTAGGGCATATGAATATTTGGCACCGACCATATAATAATTACATTGGTGGACCCCCCCATGTAAATATGGAAAATTTATCTAAGCCCCTGCTCAGGAAAGTATAGCAAACCTATATTTTCTTACAAACACTCATATACATGACCTTCTGCTATGGAAAGCAAAGGGTTGGTCCCCTCCCATTTGGACAGAAGGGCGTTTGCATATAAGTGGGAAACTAGGGATTACACATATATCAACAAAGGGAAGGAATTTTTATGTCTTTTCCAATTGCAGAGTTTTGTATCTGGTTCAGAATCTCAACTTAATGACCTGAATTCAGCAAATCTGTTTAGTCAGGTGACATCATCGTTCCGTAACGAGGAACCAGGTCAGCATATCTTGCCAAGGAATTGTGTCAGCACAGGATATAATGTGCCGTGCTCCATACTCAGTAAGGGCGGACGACCCATTTTCAGCAAAAAATTACCTTTATAGGCAGAATTTTTTTAAGGCTCAGCCACATGCAGCATCATATATAATATCTCCATAAAAGAGATGTATAAAGATTAGGTAAATTCCCATTAGATTCCAGAATTAGAGTAAAATTCCAACAATTTGGTTTCTGATGGTTAAGGGAAACTTTCAATGACTCCCAATATATTTTTGGATTTCATAATCCAACACCGATTACATTCCACTAATACTAGATCCCGGTGATCATCCCGGTGTGATATAGAACATAGAAAATACATAAAAGAGATAAACAGAAATAATAATTCCTCCTTATATTTATTACCTAGTTTTATGTTCCTCTTAATCCTTGTAAATAAAGTTAATTGAACATATCAGTATAACCAATCAGGTTGCTGCTTTTATAAGATTTAAGGATTCAAATCTGATTGGATAACATGTCCGGTTTCTTCAGTAAAGTAATGCAGTTTCTTATCTAGGTAAACAAACTACACAGATATTATTCAGTGTATGCGTGCTATGTGCCCTCTTCAATAAACTTTATTTATACAGTCATTTATACAGGCCCCTTTAAATATGTTAAATAGCGACAGGATTTCTCTAATAGAATAAAGCTGTTATAACTTCACGGTTCCAATATTTCAGTGACCCCGTCCAACCCATCTGCATACCATGAACATGACTGAACTAATGGTCCTATGATATGAAGATACACAGATCTATATAGAAAAGTCACTGCGCTGCCCAAGGTTCTCCTGTGCCCAGAGCTTGGCCCGTGCGTCCTGTTCCCACCTACAGGCCTGTACAGGTGTTGACCTCTGACACCCGTGGGGTTTAAGTGACATCTAATTAGATCAGGACACACAAAAGCTGCTCATATAGCAATCTGCTGTTGTTTACCCCTTCATGCTGCTTTGTTCATTAGCAATCTCAATAAAGAAGACCCTTCTTCAGGGTAGATTACCAAAAGTGACCCCAAGCTAAAGGTGAACTGTGACTTGTGTGTCTTCAGCGAAATGATATGAGAGGAAATGGCTGTAAGAGACATGCAAAGCTGTATTCAATATCAAGGGCATCTGTTGCTATGCCTTTAAATTAGGGACCCTATAAGCCCCTAAGCTAGGAGACCCCCTCCCCTCCTCCTGTGGAGCAGATAGGTGAAAAAGTAACTCAACTACATGCAATAACTACTCACTATCTAAAAAGTGAACGGTCTACTTTATTGGCATACCTATGCTGTTTGCTTATGGTTCTTACTGGACTTGACCCAGGATGAGCCCTCTTTATCCCCAAATTTATACAAAAAACTGTAAATGTCACCTCTGATGAGGAGAACATCAGTAACACTAGTCATGACCTTATTTACACAACTGTGTAATCGGCAGGACCATGTAAAACACATGGTCGAGTCGAGAGGGGAGGGGTAATGAGCGCTCCTCACCACTCCCCTCTCCAATGAAATCCGAGTGACCGCGCTTCATATCCGCCAATCTATATGGCATTTCCTATATCTTATGGCGTGGCTGCCACCCCTCTCTGTCCCGCGGTGGTGGGACATGTGTTCTCACTGCACTTTGCCCGAAAGCCATAGACGTCTATTGTGTCTGTGATCTGGCCAAACAAATTATGGTCATATCACAGCCACAATAGAAGTCTCGCCCACACAATAACGGCTCAGTGAATGGGGCCTAAAGCTGAGGAAAAAAAAAAAACAGCGGAGAATTCCAAAAACGTCGTCAAATCTCTATCACAAGCAGCAGCACAGCCAGCTATGTGAAGGTTCTGCACAGTCACTACAGAAGCAATAGGGAAAGAAATTTATAGCGAAGAATACTTAGAACGCGTCTTAATTTTATAATATTGGTTGTTCGTGGCCTTTATACATTTTCAGAATTTTTTACAGCTTGACTTTCTTAATGGTCTTCTTAGGGACATAAACCGACCAGAAAGGTAGACAACACACACACAAGTTGTAAACAATTTCCCCAAACCAAGAGATTAATCAGGTTGTATCGTAACCCCCCCCCCCATGGTCTGGAATCAGTGGGCCATGTGTTGGTCCTTCATCTCGTCTTTAGTGGCCATTTTTAGGTCGGCACCACCTATACGCAAAGAGGGTTGAGCCAACCTAACTTGGGCCCCCCCAGGAATCTTTAAGCAACCACATAGGCTTCCTCTATGGTACGTAGCACAATATGTCACCCCAAAAGACCCACTATTTCCCTTATGCTTTGTAATACCTGCTTGCCTCTGAATCACTTATAGGGTCATTCCACTTTTAGTGCCTTACGGTGTTATTTTAATTTTTTTTTTTATTATCTCACTTTCCATTGACTCACAGGAGAAAAATCTCAAACTTGCAGTGATCCTATTTATCAGACGTGTCTAATTTATTTATCAAAATGTTATATCATTATGCTCCGGAGCTGAGGGGGAGGAGGGGGGATCTTGAGGAGTTACAGCCTTATGGAATAATATATTTCTCAAGGTTTCCTCTCCGTCCTGTGTTAATAATATAGGTGGATACTTGTTTCGGTTAATATATTCATGCTAAACTAGCGACCTGGGATTTTGAAATGTATACATTTAGATAGTCAAAGGGGCGGGGGGAAGGGGAGCCAGGATGTAAATGCATTGTATGTATTCTAAAAGTGTACATATTGAAATGTAAATTATCATTCTATATTTTCTCTATATACTATATAGTGGGATATATTTTGTCAAATGACTATTCCTAAATACTCTCCTTTTATAATCCATTTTAAATATTTTGTACAGATACTTATATTAAATATTTTATGATTACATTCGGCATTAGGCTTGCGTTTTACTTCTACATTGTGAATGGGATACATGTGTCTCTTTGGGATCTTTACCACTGATACTGCCTAAGGTCATGTAGTACTTCATCTGCTCCTCGAGAAAAAGGAGATAAAGTGCTCAAGACTGCAGAAAGCATAAAGAAAACATGAAATTTGTTCTCCACACAGAGGCCATAAGACACTAAAAATATTGGAATAAAAAAAGATTTCAGAATTTTGGGCATGTCCAGTACTTATGATGGTAGAAAGCACCTGTGGCACCTACTACTTAAAGGACATCTACTACCAGGATGAAGGATTGTAAACCAAGCACACTGACATACTGGTGTGTGCCCCCTCTGCCAGGATCTGCTCTTCTTTGATCTCCATCTGCCCTTGTTCTTAAGAATTAATGGCTTTAAAAATTATGCAAATGAGGCTAAGGGGTTCCAGGCTCCATTAAAACCTATAGTGCCTGGGTTCATTTGCATAATTTTAAAATTCTTTTTGTTAAAAATCCAGGGAATAAGAAGCAATGAAAAAAGTGGTTCCTGCCACAGCCGGCACACACCAGCATGTAAGCGTGCTAAGTTTACAAGCTTTCATACTGGTGGTAGTTGTCCTTTAAAGGGGTTTTACGAGGAAGGTAAAGAAAAATTGTCCTGCTCCCTCTTCCTCCTCATCACTTAAACTCTCAGGGTGTCAGCAGTCACTCGACCCACTGTAACAAATTTCAGTTCAGCCCAGGTGACACAGAATAAATGACATCATGAGAGAGCACTGATTGGCTGGAGAAGGTCTCATGACCCAGATGAGAGTGTTGGTGAAGAGGGAGCAGCAGCTGCAATATTTCCGTTATTCCATTCTATTTTATTCTGTTATTCCTAGAAATGTAGGACTACACTAACAATCGGATGTTGCAATTCTTCTTGTCAAAGGACACAGTTATACGAAGTTTAACAGTGTCAGCACAGATTGGTTTGTGTCAGACCGTGTCGGGGGACATGAGGAGTAACACAAATATGGAGTATTATTCTAAACAAAAAGTCGGGAGAAGTGAGGCCTCCTCTTACAGAAGAGGGAAGGTCAATAGAATTTGTCTTTGTCAGTGCAGACTATAATGAGCCCCACCACTAGAGGTCGCAGTTGATCGGTAGAGAAATAGTGCAAGTAACCGCCTGCAGCCCTAGGATGGGTCGTGGACAGAGTTGATATAGTCCTATTATTCTTGGGTTACCTGGTTGGGACTTGGTTTTCTACAAATTAGTCCTCGCCCCCTCACCTGCTGTATTGGACTGAGAGGTTGACACTAGATTCACTTTATATTGCTCTCTACTCTGGCCAAGAATTGAGATCCTAAACAAATTACCCAGTTGGGAACCCCAAAAATTAACCCCCCAAAATAATGATTTCATATTTACTTATTTAAACTAAATACATGTGGAACAATCATTGACTAGGGTTCTTGTCAACTTTACCTTTTTGTCCAGGTCAATTTTGTCTTCCTTGAAAGATATATATTAAATATCTAAAGAAAAAAAAAATATATATACCCGCTTTTTGCACAGTGGATTACTTATTTAAGGCTTTTTTTATATGTATGGTTTATCCATTGTTTTGTTATTACTTTTAGGTTCTGTCCAGAATTATTCAAAATGGCTGCCTTCTTCAAAAAAACAGTAGCCCATTAAAAAAACAGTAGCCCATCCGTCCATGTTATGCATACTGTTGCAGCTCAGTCCCATTCCCTTTACCGGGGTCCGTGCATATATGTGTCCACCTTTTTGGGATTTTTTTTTTTTAAAACCTTAACAAAAAATTAGTTCCACCATAGATTTTATTATCAAACTGTTCAATTCAGTGTCAAGTGCTTATTCTTATTAGTAGTAGTGAGCTGTTCCAGTTTCCTGTTACCGATTGACGACTTTCTCTCTATGCTGTGCAGGGAGAAGGCTGTCAATCAGAGTCCAGAAGGTGGAGGGAGCCAACAGCTTATCAATATGGGGGACACAACATTAAACAAGACCTGAAAGTGACACAGCAATGGAATTAACATTTCTGTCACTACTCTGGGATACCATTAGGGGAATGTAAACCTTGTGACAGCTTCCCTTTAATGTTATATAATTAGTGTCTTTCAGTCGCCCTCAGGCTTCTGCCCCTTACATGGTAAAGGCAAGGATAAAGTAACAGGACATTTCAGTAGGATGTATTACATGTAGGTCCTCCGCCTTGTATTAGTGTTTATAATTGCAACAGATAAAGGGTTAAGCTGTGCCACAATGTCCGCCAGAGGAGTATAGTGAGCATGGACATCAATAATTGGCTACTGCCTGCAATATATTGTGATCATGGATAGGTTAAACAGTTCTCGTTAAGAAGAAACGGTAAACGGTATAACCTAATTTAAAGGGAACCTGTCATCAGGAGACCCATTTTTAGCACTCCCCCAGTCCCCACAGAGCATAGTACATAAGCTGTTTTTGTATTAAAAATTGGTTTTACAGAAAAAAAGATATGTTATATTGTACCTTTCATTAGCATCTGCTGTGTGACTAGGCAGTTGCCTTTTGGGAGGGTCTGGAAAGGAGCAGTTCCCCCCCCCCACCCTTGGGGAACAGCTTCTCCATGTGACCTTTTCAAATATATGAAAACACCCATCACTTGGCTTAGCGACGCCCCCTGCTCCTCTACAGCCAATCCCGAGTGTTGGGAGTTATTCATATATTTGAAAAGGTCACATGTTTCCCAAGGGTGTGGGGGGGAAACTGCTCCTTTCCAGCCCCTCCCAATAGGCACCTGCCTAGTCACACAGCAGATGCTAATGAAAGGTACAATATAACATATCTTTTTTTCTGTAAAACATATTTTTTATACAAAAACACTTTGGCAGTGTATGTACTATGCTCTGTGGGACTGGAGGAGTGCTAAAAATGGGTCTCCTGGTGACAGGTTCCCTTTAAGAGATGGTCCTAATGCCTGATGGCCTTTGGTGGACCAGTCATATAGCTTTCTTGCCTGCTTTAAATCCGCTGAGCTACATGTGCTGTGTTATGGTTGCGTGTCAGATGTTCCCTCACTGTGGAATCGCTGAGAAAACTCCAAGCTGAAAAGTTGTAGCTCGAAGCAACAATAGCAGAAATGCAGAGTAATTACCATGAACTGTGACATAGCAGAACGATCTCCGGAGAAGAGAAGGAACACAACTGGAGACAACCGAGGGCTCTATGACAAACAAATGTAGGACTTTGTAGGAGAAAGAGCCGACCCTAAAAACAAACTGTATATAAGCTAAAAAAAAATAGACAAAATAAACAGTCAAAAAGACATAAAAGCAACAAACAATAGAGTGGAGGGGGGCTTACTGCTGCGCTCTACATGACCTAATTCAATTAAAAAACTATTAATGACCACTTCAAATGTGTTTTCTCTTGGTGAAGAATCAATGTAATTGTTTCGGAGACATTGCTCGAGGTCCCACTTAAATGCCTGGCACAGAGAGTTCCTAGGAGGAAGTAATAACTTGCTCCATAAAATCATGATTAGCCTTAAAGTTAAAACATCTGATAATCATAAGAAGGTATTCAGCAGAAGGCGCAGGGATTTACTGCTCCGAGACCAGTGAGAAGTAGTAATGTGATGGAATAAGAAGTAACAGGAAAAATACAACATAGGACTACTGGGGGGTCGTAGGTGGGAAAGCTGTGGGACAGTGTGAAGGTTGAAGAAGCTTCCATGTGTCTTATGGGTTGGAAATATTTCATAGGATTTTCAAGACAATTCATTTCACTTGAAGAATAGTTGGTCTCTTTGTGTCTTAGATGTTGGCCATTTGAATGACAAGCGTTAAGAGTTAGACCAGGTCTGGATAGACGTGGGTTCTTCTTTGCAATCGGCTCTACAAAAGGGCCCTCTCTGTGATCTTTGAATACTCTAATAGTAGCATGGCCCCTTTAATGGGAATCGTGTCACAGGGCAGAGAAGTTCTTCAGCTCAAAAATGGGGTGAACGCTCCGTTCTTCCTCCTGTCCTTCAGGCTGGTTGCCTAGTTCATGGTTCCCCTTGCTCCTCCTCTACTACTTTGGTCCATAGAGTATTTGCACTCTCTGTAACTACCAGCACGTGTTAACAGTATTGTGACCTGAATATGTAAGACAGCTTCCCCCGCAGGAGACTTCTTAGGTAGCTTGTTCCTGTGAAGTTGTTCTGAATTTTCGCTTGATGAATGTCTCCATTGCTTCTCACCTTGGCTTGTTCTTCAAATTTGGTCCATGTCTCGTTCCTGGTCTGCTCATCTCTTGCGTTGACCCTTCGACCTGACCCCTACTGCTTTGCACTGATGTCTTTCATCCTTTGCCTGGCTGTTCCCTACACTGGGACCATTCTCAGGTGATAAAGTCTAATGACCTCTCTGCAGCTAAAGTCCATGTACCTGTAAAAAAGTTAAAGGGGTTGGACACTTTACCTCATGTTTTTGTAATGTGTGTGTGTGGGGGCAGGATATTAGGTAATTTTCCAATATACATCTAGTAATAGTTCTGCTCCGCTTTCTTGATATGTAAAGTGAAGCCTCCTTTCTTTTACCACATCAGCCGGAGATTCCTGTCCATAAATGGCCGCAGGAGGGTCATGTGATCCATGGACAGATAGAGATCACATGACCCTCCATCTGCGGCCATTTTATGGTCAGGTATATCTGGCTGATGAGGTAAAAGACAGGAGGCTTCAATTCACATATCAAGAAAGTGGAGTAGAGCACTTCCTCTAGCATCCTGTTCCTATTCCATAAGAGATGAGAGTAACTCCTCCAATATGGCAATGACAACCGGTTGTAGAAACTTATAGGGGCATATTATAGGGGCACATTTACTTACCCGGTCCAGTCGCGATCCCACAGCGTTGTCCGACGAGGATTCGGGTCTGCAGGGATTCCCCTTCGCTGCTGCGACGAGGTCCGCCGGAGTTCACCTTCTTCTTCCTGGTGCATGTAAGTGTGTGATCTTGCGACACAAATCGGTTTTTAAATTCCACAGTTTTTCCGAATCTGTCAGGTTGTCCGACGGCCACGCCCCCCGATTTCTGTCGCGTGAAAGCCGGCGCCGATGCGCCACAATCCGATCGCGTGCGCCAAAATCCCGGGGCAATTTGGCGCAAAATGGAAATATTCGGGAAACCCGACGATAGTGCGGTGTTCGGACCCTTAGTAAATGAGCCCCATAGTCCTAATAGAGGCATGAAATGACACAGTGGCAATTACATTTTTGAACGGTGAACCATGTGTCATCGTATGGATTTTCATACTAAAACTGTTCTAATTCTAAAAAAACATTTTAGGGGGGGAAAAAGGAACGTAAATCTTGATTTGGCCGGTGACTCTATGGGGTCTACCCAAACAAACCTACTGGCTTCTTCTGTCAAGCTGGAAGTTTGAAATTTTTTTTTTATTACATTAGTAACACAAAAAACAGGAGAGTTGTTCCCGAATGTACTGATGCTTGGAGCACATTTGTGACCTGCCGTGGGAGTCAACAGCTGGAACTGTTGGCAGAAACCAAAAATTTTTTGGTTGAGGTTTTCTGTCTGCACGCTATGTGTAATACAAACTGAAAAAAGCAACACATAAAGTTGGAGCCCAACCTTCATGACATGCAAGCATAGATAAACTAGTCAAACGTTAGGGGGAGTGTCTACAATAAAAGATATTCGGACCATCGTAAATAACTCAGACCACCACCAGAGATCTCTGGTTTTATTACAGAACATCTTCACCTCCCGGAATGATCCAGATAATCGGAGCTTACTTTCCTAACAATTTATTGCTTTAACACATAAGATTTACCAGACCGGGTCACTTGGAAAGGATTGCAGTCTTCTTGGACTGTTCATAGAACTTTCGTTTTTTAACCATGGACGTGATGCTAGGTCACTGAGGCTTGAGGCTCTAAAGGATATATATATACTCTATCGTAGAATCAGGAAAACAAACCTTACCATTGGGTATGAGTATGCTGAGTTGAGTGAGTATGTATTTTTGGACCTTCTGTTTCAAGCAATGGTCCATCTTCAATTTGGTGGATGCTGGATGAACACCTGAAAACCTCTATTTTTGAACTTTTTGAGCTTTCTAGACTGGTCATAGTCAAGAAATTTTTTTGAAACTGATGAAATCCTGTTTCACATGCCGGCTTCTTGTCATTTCCTAGTAGGTACATCAGGTAAGTTGAATTTGTACTGACTTGTTCCTTCGTTCTACATGAGACAGTTGCCAGACAGAGGCTTATCCTTCAACTTGGTTGATTATTCTTATGGCAGAATACACAGAAGTTTCTTTCCGCCGATAGCTATTCCATCTATATGGCCGCCGTCTGTTTCTGAAAAAAAACTTATTATTTCTGAGAAAACTTTTCAAATGATGCTTATTAACTTTTGGCCCTTCAGGATCTTTAAATGCAGCCATTCGCCACTCTTACTTTCCTAAGTCATGCCTCCTTCTTCCGCTTCCCCTCCTCCACTGAAAACGGCTTTTCTCACTGAAGATCTGAAGCAGTCGGCTACGCAGAACGAGACTTTCTAAGAGCCAGCTGACATTACTGGCTCTCAGAAAAGGGAATCAGTTGGAGGGGGAGGAGACAAGCGGAGTAAGGAGGCGTAAATAATAAGGAAAAGTAGGAGTGCCAAACGGAGAGCCTGGAGTGCCAAAAGCTAACTGCCTTCATGGAGGAAGCCACAGCACCAAGGATTAGATTCCAAAAAATTTATTTACAAGTGCATCCAAACATGATAAGCGCTACGTTTCGATTTGCAATGAACTTTATCAAGCATCTTGCTTGATAAAGATTCATTGAGAATCGAAACGTAGCGAGATGAAGCGCTAATGCGCGAAACGAGTCGTCCCTAATTAGCGCTCCCGCGCTGTCACATCCCTTCCCCTGTCTGTGTGGTACCTGTTTACGATGTCCATGATGTCTATGATGTAAGAAATAAAAGAAGACATATGCTATTACGTGGTGAGTGCCAAATCTTCTTCCTCTTCCTCCTCCGAAGTTTGAATACTCTGTCCTGTGCTAGTTAGTATTTTGAGCACCACCATTTGCATTTACCTACAGGCGACGTTTTCCATAAGAAGAATTGGCCATAAGGGTCAGACAAAACCCCTTCCATAACTCCGCTACAAAATCAAATTAAATAAGCTGTGCCCCATACACTCTCTTTCTATTTTCAGTATTTTTGGAAAATGTTAAGCCAGGTCCACAAAATTTCCAAACCTTTTCTGCGACTGTTCCATATTACAATGAAGGCCTTGCAAAAAAAACCAAAAACATGTGTTTGCCACCATAACAGAACTCAACTCAAAAGTTTTTGAGACATGATGACCCTAGCATGCACATTTTATTATAAATTCCATATACAGAGGGATGCCACTTAGTATCGCTCTCGTTTTTTGCATGTTCCCTTTTATCTTTGCATGGCTTCACTGTTTGTCAAAAGCAGGGGACAATTCTTAAGCTGACATCTCATAGTTACAAAGTTTACTGTATGGACAAAGTTTTTGGGACACCTACTGTACACCTACGGCACTAGAGGAGCATATACACCATTGATGGCGAACCTTTTAGAGCCTCAGTGCCCAAACTTCAACCAAAAGCCGCTTATTTATTGCAAAGTGCCAGCACAGCAATTTAAGCAGTAATGTATTTCTCCTTTTGCTTTGACAATTTTCAATCGTTCAGCCTCCCAAGGACACCAACGCAGTTGAAAGGACGATTGCAAATTTGCCTATCAATGTAGAAAAATTCTGTAGGAATATTCTTTGAGTCCTGCCTGGTGAACTTCATGCTGGGATGATTGCCTGGGTGCCCACAGAAAGGGCTCAGAGTGCCACCTCTGGCACCCGTGCCATAGGTTCGCCACCACTGATATACACCATTACATTCTAAATCTATAGGCTTTTTACTGTGGGAATTTTTCATCTAGTGGGGCACTTGTAACGCTAGGCACACGCCCAACATGCTCAATTGCTGCGGTTCCATCCACCTTTCAGTAGTACTACTCACAGTGGACGGCAAATATCTAAGTAGGAAGATATTTCATAATCTGACTTCATAATCCGACAGTGACATCCTATTAGATCTATTTTCCACGAGCCATTGTTTCGCAAATGTTTGTAGTTTCATGAAATCCGAACGAATGAGAAGTAAGTGGATGTTATACACTAAGACGTATTTATACCTATACATAAAGTGTATATAATACCTTGAGAACCTGTACCTTAAAATTTTAGCACACTTAAGCAAACAGAGACAGAGCACATCTGATAAATAGATATATTTTTGCAGATTTTTTTTCTTAGCTCCGATTTTTTTTTCTTGTCGATGCAGTCACTGTTCACATATCTGATGACAGAGGAAAGCGTATGACACTACGTAACACTACATCATTGTTTCCAGGCTCCTTAACATGTAGTGTAACCCCGATGCACAATTGTATTATGCACTGCGGACGTTATAACATATGGTTATGCATATTGATATAGTAAAAAGTACCTAAAACCACATTGGCAAATAATCTCCAACAAACACAGTCCTGCATAATAGTCACCAGTGCTAACAGTCACTATAAGCAATAACCTGAGATACTCAACAAGGTTAACATATATTACTGCCGTGTATATCATTTCTATAGTTACCGTGCAATATCAGCCGTGGAATGGTTAAAGGTGAGGAATCCTTGGCTCTTTAACTATTTACCTTTTGGTCCTAATCAAGTTTTGAAGGTTCTTTAATTGGTCAGACTTGGAGAAAATTTTTCATGGTGTGTAGTGAACATTTTTCCAACCTTATTGTACATTCTGCTCATCTTGAAAAAAAACTAAAGAAAACAAAACAGGCTGCAATGTTTCCCCTTAGTTATACATTGGGGCAGATTTACTTACCCGGTCCATTCGCGATCCAGCGGTGCGTTCTCTGCGGTGGATTCGGGTCCGGCCGGGATTCACTAAGGCAGTTCCTCCGACGTCCACCAGGTGGCGCTGCTGCGCTGAAGTTCCCCGAGGCCCGCCGGAATGCACTGAAGTACACCGGCCAATTCCTAGTGAAGATAAGCGCAGGTCCCGCGACACTTTTTTTTAAAAAAATGCAGCGTTTTTTCCGGATCCGTCGGGTTTTCGTTCGGCCACGCCCCCGATTTCCGTCGCGTGCATGCCAGCGCCGATGCGCCACAATCCGATCACGTGCGCCAAAATCCCAGGGCAATTCATGGAAAATCACGCAAATCGGAAATATTCGGGTAACACGTCGGAAAAACGTGAATCGGGCCCTTAGTAAATGACCCCCATTATCTCTGTTAATCATGAGATCCTATCAATGCTGTAAATTGTGTGCCTATTCAGGCTTTGTATGAACTTGCCCTGTGTTTGTTTATTTAGCTCTCAGAGGTGAGCTTTACGCTTTTCTGCTCCTTGCCTGGCTGTAGTATGCTATAAGCACTACCTTCTAACATAACAGTTTATGTCTTCCTGCTCAGCATGTCTTTCCTTATCTAGCTAAAAGTGAAAGTTATACAGTGGCAGGGACTGATTAGCTGTTCTGTGAGAAGATATAGAATATAAATATAGAATAAAATTGCCAGGTTATACCATTGCCGGGTCATTAATTGGTGGGAAAGTAGGTTCAGCTTGCATCCTATCACTCAATTCAATCATAAGAGAGTGTACCAATCATTTCCTTACATTCACTGTCTATGCAAGTGCCAGTGCTGTGGGGGCTTTCGTGGTCTAAAATTAAGGTGTCCCCTTGTCCATTTTATTATTTGGGCCTCTCCACATCTGGCACGGACCCTGATAATCATTAATGATTCCAGATAAAAGTTTCTTCACTTTTCTGCGATAAGATCTACCAAATTTTTCAGTAATTTACCAAATTTTCCATCTAAAACGTATGGTTAGGCACATTTCCAGAAGTTACGCTTCTGGGCCTTGATGACAGATAATTTTTTTTTTCAAGTGTTTCCAAGCAAGCGATGGAAGAGCCATAATTCATCCTAAATGATATCTAAGCTACGATGACCTCCATCATTCTATGACCTCTAACCTGATATCATAAAACCGAGCAATGATTACGGATATTCCTTGGAGACGGGCGGCTCAGAGGTTTGGTGGTTCATTTAACCAGTTTATAACCAGAGATGCTACTTCTTTGCTGGAGTCCAGGACGAAGGCGTGTCTGTAACCCTTATCGCACAGCCAGATATTGCCTTTGGGGAAATCCTTCTTAATATCTTCATAATACTGCACCGGGCACCAGTTGTCTACAGCGCCGTAGTAGAAAATCAACTGCGAAAACACAGAACATTTATTGTAGAATTTTAGTCGTGCGGCTTGACATTGTGTGTCTGTTAGTTATGCAACAAAATGTTTTGCTCCGGTTGAAATAAAAAGTAAAGGGCAGATTTTCTACAACATGGCTGCCAAGTGCCTGGAGATAAGAAACGTAATACGTTAGAAATGTGCACATCGAGCAATTCGTGAAATCAGTATCACCAAAGGGAATAAATACACAAATTATTAGAGAAATATTACCATGCTTAAAAAGCACAAGCAGAGGTTTCGGATACAAAAAGTCTAATTTTCCTTTACTGTAAATACTATTTAAAGGGGATGTGTACATTTCAATAATTTCTTTGCATACTCTGCATTACATTTCTTATGCAAATTGTGATAAGTTATGGGGTATGATGCACCCTCCCCCCCCCCAGCTAAAACTGCTCAGGCTATAAGATAATGGAATGGAACACCTATCCAATAGGCCAAATGCCTACTCTGCCCCCCCTATGTATTTCCTCTGCCCCCCGAATTCTAAATGTTTAGTGATGCAGACTTTCCATCTTCCCATGCAAATGTGTGCCATGTCCCTTAAAATGGCTTCTAGGGAGTATGGGATAACTATACTTCAAAGTCAGCCAGGTCATAACTCATCAATTTCAACTCCTTGTCGATGAGTTAGGAAGCCAATAAAATAGATATTAGACAATTGGCCCAACATTTCATAATGGTGTTTGGTATTGTTGGATTTGTAAAGACATGGAAATGTGCTAGGAATATCTTCCCCTGGAAGACGATAAAGCATAACTAGGAAATATGTCCCCAACACCTTAGTACAAGCCATGCCCCTCTCACATCACAAAGGGGGCAGGATTGGGTAGAAATTTCAAAAAAAGCATACCATAATTTATTCTTTGTCAGTCTTCTTAAGAATCCAACTCCACCTGGAAGGCCGCCCAAAAAATGTTCTGGCTGCAGCCTCAGAACATGGATATCTACTACTATTTCTTTAAAAAGGCTATTCGTTTTATTCCCTTTTATGTTAGAACTATTTTTGTATCATATGTATATTATTTTATATAATTTTTTTTAATCTGACAATTGTATATTTTATGCTTGCACTGTACTTTCGTATATTAAATTTTTAAAACTTAATGGGGCAGATTTACTGTCCATTCGTGATCCAGCGGCGCGTTCTCTGCGCTGGATTCGGGTCCGGCTGGGATTTATTAAGGCAGTTCCTCGAACTGAAGTTCCCCAGAACGCACTGGATTACACCGAATCCGTCGGGTTTTCATTCGGCCATGCCCCCCCGATTTCCGTCGCGTGCACCAAAATCCCGGGGCAATTCAGGGGAAATCGGCGCAAATCAGAAATATTCGGGTAACACGTCGGGAAAACGCGAATCGGGCCCTTAGTAAATGACCCCCAATAAGTCTCTGCCTGTAGCTTTAGAAAACCTAAGTTTCTGAAGAGACAGCGCTACTAGAATCCATCCTTTAGTGATCGTATAGAGAATTTTGTTATTTTCAATCGGTAATTTGGGTTTCCAAATTGTTGAAGGATTTATGTAGACAGGCACCTGTTTGCTTTATTAATATTAATTATTAATTTAAAGATAGGCGGTGGCAGTGAGGAAACTAAGTGAGTGCCGGGGCTAAAAGAGTAAAGTTTAGAGTAAAGGCGCCATCTTGCATAGGCGGGTGCAGCTTTATGTGTTAAATTTGAGGCTCGCTAGAGTGGTTGCACTGTGACGTCATTCGTGAGTGGGAGTTCGTCACACAAATAATAAATTACCAGCTTTATTACAATCCATCGCTGCAGGCCTCAGGGCTGGAGTCTCTGCTCAAGCCAATGTACAGTAAGTATATACACCCTACATATGATCAGACATACAATAGAACTGTGTAACACGGCTGCACGCGTCATTCACTGACTCTCACTACAAAAACATACAATGGTATGGTATAAGTTTTTTAAGCGACATGGAAATATAGAGCAACCTTAACTTTCCCAGAGCCTATAAAAAAAGCTTGCCAACTCATAATAAATTTGGCAATCCTTATGCAATCTAAGGACACGTCTGTTCCATATGTGTGAAGCACAAAAAAAGTAGGCAAACACAAGATGTGAACATAATGTTACAATTGCCTGTCTACCATAGAGACAACATAACAAGGGGTTGTATGTCTGATGTTAGCAATATGTCTGCCCTTAGCCACAAGACATAGAAGAGCCTATGTATCCTGATGCAAAGAACATCATGTCTGCCAAGTTTGGTCTTCAAAGTGAATTAATCATTTTCTTCATTTGGATAATTCGGTACAGATCCTTGACTGGAACCATTATGGGGGTGGTGGGGTCATTGTGTCAGAGAACATCTTATTCATGTGCAGCACTGCGTATATTCAGATGAGGAACCCTACTAGACCAGGAAACTCTGCTTTCTAATCATGCAGGACAACAGACATCCATGTAGAATATCAATAGTGGGTGAATAAATAGAAATTATCAGGAGCCTTTTTTTTAAACATCCCATTCTATGTATTTATACCCTAATGAACATGATGCCTGGGTCAGTTGTCTTCTCTTCTGGGCCAAAGACCAATCTGCCGAGCAATGTTTTGAACTTTTGAATGTCACATCTTACTATCTGTCAGGATTCAGGGGTAGTGGACCCACTGAACCACAGCGGACGATGATATAAGTTGACACCTGGGAGCGGATTCTAAGGGGTACCCGGTTTTAACCAGAGCCCGCCACAAAGTAGGTTACACTTGTTGCAGCATGGTACCACCAGGTCCCTCCACAGGCATGACTTTGTCCAACTTGGTGGCCAAAGCGAGGTGCAGAATCATGAGGCAGAGACGGAGTCAGGGACAGACAGTAAGTCAGGATAGGTAGCACGGGATCACAGTCGAGAACATAGCGGAAGGTCAGGACAGGCAGCACAGGAGTGAAGTCAGGAACGGAATCGAGGTCACAATGGGAAATCGCTATAAACGCATAGGACGTAGGGGAACAGTTTTTTCTAGGGCACAAGGCTCAAAGGAACACAGGGATGGGCTGGAAATTTATCAGCCCAGGCGGTCAGCCAGCGGCAATTATCGGCGAGCTGGCCCTTTAAATCTTACCGAGCCGATGCACGCACACACTAGGGGATGGGGATGTGCGGAGTGTGGAGACCCGGAGCCAGGGAAGGTAAGTTAGGCTGCAGACTAGCTCCGGGGGCATAGGGAGGCACACGGGTGCACCTCTGATCCGGGATATGGATTGCAGTGGCACCCTAACACTATCTCATTATCCATTACCGCTTTGAGCATGACACTACCATAATGATATCACCTTGGCCATCTCATACATGAATCTTTCGACTATTTAGCATTCTTTCAATTATGCAGATTCTTTTGCTCCTACTGCTAAAACAACATTTTTCTTCTAGTATTCTACAAATTACAACCGTTCACATATTCCCTAATACCTCAGTGTGTTGACTGTCAATTGAAAGGTCACTGATTAGAATCAAGAAGCGGCTATGATAAAAAAATTTCCCAAGAAGGGAGAAATAGCATAATCCACAGTAAGGTGGATGTTGAGGTAAAATATGATGTCTGTCTATCACTTCTAGCGTGACAAATAAGGTAGTGGAGGTGGCTACTACGCTGCGTGATAGTAAGATCACAGGCGTCTGAGCATTACACAAGTCTAAAATTGTAGCTCGAAAACAAGGCGAAAAAGCCTTCAGTTTGTAAAAGAAAAAAAATTCAAAAGATGGACAGTAGAAGTTTTGAAAATATTTTTTGGATGTGATGAGATGCAACAAGATGGAAAAATCAAGGGAAAAGAGGGCTAACAAATCAAGAAACTGAAGAAAATGTCAAGTTCATTGGAGAAAGCCTGATAATAAACACAAAAGACATTGGATACTTGACCAGGATCAATGGTGGACAATGCTATGCTTACTGCTGTGCACTTGAGTGCTATGGGTAAGAAAAGGAAGACGCAGTGTTCCAGCAGGACAACGTTCCAAATCCCAAGTCAAGGCTG
The DNA here is from genome assembly GCF_040894005.1 of Engystomops pustulosus. NCBI lineage: Eukaryota > Metazoa > Chordata > Amphibia > Anura > Leptodactylidae > Engystomops > Engystomops pustulosus. Next base: position 207,062,786 of record NC_092413.1, on the reverse strand, counting down.
GGTTGAGGTCTAGTGAGTCGCATTTGACTCTTCATACATGTGCCTAGAGGGACCTGACTGAAGCGTCACATGTGATGAGAAATGGCCATCGTACCAATATAAAGGTTGGAGACTTGTAGCTTTCATGAATTGAAAAAACGCAAAGGAGGAGATTTATCAAAAGTGTCTGAGAACAGAACTATTCTAGATGCCCATGGCAACCAATCAGAGCTCAGCTTTCATTTTCCCACCGCTGTTTATAAAAATTTAAGCTGACCTCTGATTGGTTTCTATGGGCAACAAGAACTGTTTTGCCTAAGCCACTTCTGATAAATCTCCCCCAAAGACCCTATATACCCTATGCATAATGCAGGCTGCCATGTGATAGGAATTTTAATATGAATATCACACTACAGTGAACTTGAAGCTGACGTTTAACGTTTCCCCCTTCTATTTTTGTGGGCATTTTATGGTCCAAAGCAAAGACACAACATAAAAAGCCACGGGAATGATATGAAACGTGGGGAGCTCAGGAGGTGTCGGCAGCTTGTTGCTGCTGAGCAGGAAACATGCAAAACCGCGAGAAAACATATTTTGTGTAAATAATTCAAAACAGACAAAACAAAGATCGGAGCAGATGTTGAGTGAGATGCTGCCCATAATTTTTTATGATACATTAGTCAGATATTAGCAGCTGCGTACATGAAAAATATGTTTTTTAATGCATCTATTAATCTGGATACATCTGCACTAGCCGGAGCCGGGGCATCTGCTGGGGAAATAGCAACACTTACCAGTAAGCTCCACTACGACTTCTATAATTTGTTTAACACATTTTTGCCTCCTTTTTTAAAAAAAAGTTTTTATATATACACACAGTATATGCACACACATACAAAGGGGGAGATTTATCAGGACTTGTACCCCCCGTTTTTGTCATACAATCCCTGAAATAACAGCAAATATTTGTGAACCGCCAGTAATCGGGATTATTTCCTCCTTTACACCACATCCCCACCAAGAGGCGTGTGGGTTGTCCGTGCTTTCTGCTCCAGAAGTATAGCAGCTCAAGCTGCCTGCAGGATACACAAGGAGGGCGGAGCCTGTTGGTGTATCCGGCACTGCCTTCTTCAGTCGCCGGCGCATGGAGCATCCTACGGTAAATTCCCCCCAAAAGGTCCGCAATATATGGGACTAGTATTGCCTTTTTCCCCATCGGAAATCAAAATTCCTTTCTGTCACAAATGAAGAAACCCTTGTAATAGACGGCAGAAAGAAAGTGGGGGCCATGTTTCATATTTTGCATTGGGGTAGGAGCTTTATCTAGGTGGGAGGCCTCTTACACATACTTTGTTGGGTCTCACACTATTATCTATAACCTGTAGATACTATCTTTTACCATGGAGTACCACCAATGTCCACCATAGTCTAGTCCCCTCGTAGTATCTACAGTCGTCGACATAACTTTTTGGTTGAAGGCACCCTAATACAAGATCTATACCAGGACCCCAGCTACAATGTATGATTTATAATACTTGTCTCTTCATATAGGGAAGAGACATCTCAGCAGCCCCCCAAGACTCCTGGGCCAAGTAAAACGTTACCCTTTCGTTATGACCATGCCTATTAATTTGTCTTGTGTTACGGGGGAACACATAATTTAGATGCCTCATGAGTTTTCCTACTTGTTCTCAACCATAAACATAAGATGGGATACTATAACCCCTATTTCACACTCAAAAAATTTTTGTGTACCATACAATATGCACCCAGACCACAAAAGTAGCTCTAAGACACAAGGGGAGGCTTTTTAAGGGGTCTATCCATTATTTACACATAAATCTTTGGAGGTAAGAATAAAATCTGTAAGTCCGTAGCTGAATATTTCTGCTGCTTCAGAAGTCAATCACCAGCAATAGAAGCCTGAGGAGTGCAGGGAGGCTGGATTGGCTCACCCAGTAATTACTACATTGATTTGTCTGTCCCTCCGGGCATATCCCATTTGTATTCCGAACGCCACGGCTCATTAGTGTAGTGTGGAGCTTAAGCTTTGACAGCTTTGGCTGAGGTCTTTTATAATTTGGAAGATTTCCTTTATGCGGAGTTGCTTATTTAAATGTATCATGAAAATAACAAAAAGTGAAATGTAACACCAAAACTATTCAATTCCCACTACTAGTATTAAGTTTCCTTGTTAAACGTGTCTCGAGAGTCTCTTATCACTTCTGACTTCACGTTCAGCTGCTGTGAGTGACAGCTGCTGCTGCTGAACGGTGGGCTCTGATTGGATAAGGAAGTACAAGTATGTGATGTCATTGCTCTTCGAGAGAACCTGAGGTGGCTCTTACTTCTTGGCGCATGGAGGGTGTAGATCTGCCAAGTCTGGCACGAGTGGACAAAAGTCATGGCTTTACTTATGTCCCTCCTACTTGGAGTGGTTTCCCTTCTTTCTAGTGTTTCTGATGACTACCAGCCTGTACAGTGAGGGAGGCCATGATTGGATCATCTTACGCCAATTATGCAACCATTCCGTATGTTTTTGCAGTAACACATTCCTTCCCGTAAAGGTTAAATATTACTTTGTATCAAAAATCGCTGTTATATAATATTTTGCAGCGATTACACTGATGAAGGATGTTTCTGTCATATGGATTCCCAAGAATTTTCCTCCTGGATTCAGAAGTTCTTGGTCCTATCAAGGGTAAAGGCCAAAGATTTCATCTGTCAGGCAGCACATGTAGAAGATTGACGTACTGCACCTACTTGAGCGTGACCATGATTCACTTATAGTTTAAAAAATTGATTCAATAGTTACCCATAAAGAAGTGAAGATGCGTAGAGCTGCCCCCTGGAAATGGATTGTTTCCATTTGAAAACAAAGGATGGGAATGGTCGAAATTCAACAAGTTCAATACAGTTTTGTTTTCCTTTTTAGCATTGCTTACTTTGGATGCCTCTGGTCATTCAGCTTTAAATTTCTGGACTTGTACTTACCCTATGAGTTAGAAGCAGCTACTAACTCAAAAAGAAGCTCAATTAAATGTTCCTTGAAGACCACTTAATGTCGAGTGAATGTGGGTAAAATGCAGAAGTAACAATGTCATAGGTAATAGTGGGGAAAAACTTAGGACAGGACAAAAAGGTGTGTTTACAAGGTGGATGGAGGATATTGTTCCTGGCTTACATGCTTGTTAGAAGGTTACATGTTTGTTGGAAGAGGACAGATAACAGTAAAGACTTAGAATGTTGGATGTCAGAGCTCCAAACAGCAGGTGAAGCACAAGAGAAATCTTGTATGCCAAAATCAAAGAACTGTTTTAAAAAAAATTTGAATGCAAAAAACAAACTCAAAAACTTTAAAAGGAGGTATGAAGTTGAGGAGAGATTTAAGGAAGAGAAGATAGTTAAAAAAAGCAGTTGAGAGTCATTAAAGGGGTTGGCCACTTTACTGCATGTTTTTTGTAATGTAGTAGTTCTGCTCCGCTTTCTTGATATGTAAGGTGAAGCCTCCTGTCTTTTACCTCATCAGCCAGACATTCCTGACCATAAAATGGCCTCAGATGGAGGGTTATATTATCTCTAAATGACCATGAACAGTCTACCTTTTAGGATCAGTGTTGGTGGACCCATTGAACCGCCTTGAGTGATGAAGTAAGCTGACACCGGGGAGCGGAGTCTAAGTGGCACCCGGTATTCACCAGAGAGATACCACCAGGTTGCTCCGCAGGCGCGACTTGCTCACGGTAGTAGCCAAAGCGGCAGACCGTCTCACAGTTGAAAGTCGGGACTGGCGGCACAGGATCCAATTCGGGCACGTGGCAGAGGGTCAAGGCAGGCGGCAGAGAATCAAGGTTAGGAAAAGAAGCAGAGGTCACAACGGATTAATCACAAGAGTCTCAATAACAAGCCTTTCTCTAAGGCAACTGGGCACAATGAACTGGTGGGAGTAATAGGAAGAGAGAGGCTATGTAGCAGAGCAACGGCCAGCCAGAGGCGATTAGCAACGTGCTGGACCTTTAAACTGCACAGTGCCGGCACGCGGCGCCCTAGGGGTAGAAACGGACGTGCTGGGGCGTGGAAGGATGAGTATGCCAGCAGCCGCCGCGAATGGGTAGCATCACATGGAGGTACACTGGTGCACCCGGGACCCGAGAAATTTGTGGCAGGAGCACCCGTGACACAACCTTTCAGGACCTAAAGCTTGTATTCATGAATATTAACATAAGGTCCAGGAAGGCAGATTGTTCATAAACAGTCAGGATAACTGAGGCTTCACTTTACATTTGAAGAATGCAAAACATTTAATAGATGTATGTTGGTACATTTCCTAATTTCCTGCCGAGCAGAGGAGTTTAAAAAAAAATACAGGACAGAACAAGTAGAAGACAGTGTCAATAAAGTGGAGTTTGGGACATTAGGATGGCTAGACGGAGAGTAAAAAAGGTGTTAAGGGTCTTAAAAGGGAACTGAGGAGAGTCAGAAAAGAGAAGTTCAGAGTATTTTGAAAAGGACAGAGGAGAGACATTAGGTGGAGTGGCGAAGATGTCCCTTGTTTTCTATTAAATAAATATCAGTTAATGTATTTCACCGCATCGTTGGTCTGTCTAACAAGTTGGTCACTAGCGCACCCATTAAGCCCCATTTTGTCTTCTACTCTACAAGAGGCAGAATGCTGGGAAAGTACGACCAAAAAGCAAAACATTGACAGAGAACTGCTACAAGGGATCAAGTACAGTAGCAAGGGACTCCCCCCCCAAAAATATTGGCCAACGATTAGAATGACTGGTCTTAATGATTGATTTTTTTCATGTTCTAGTAAATCTTGGATCCTGGCTTCAATGACTAAGATTAAACAGTGGAGACAACAGTCTTCAAGCTCAAGCAGAAAGAACAGATGATAAACTACAGCCCATCATGGTTAAAGGGGTAGAACAGGGAGTCCAACTGACCTGGATTTATCTCTTGTTTATTGCTAAATCTCCTCTCTACTGGAGCGGCCATAGCTCGTAAACGGGTAATTCCTCTATTGACACTATGAACATCTTCCATGCTCTCCTGATCTTTCCTCACACAGACTACTCTACTTATTGTCCTGGGTTTACTGTCCTAGAGATTTCCCACAGTCACCATTTACACTTTGAACTGTAGTGTCAACCTGCTTCTTTTGCCGCTAGGTCCAACCCTTCTTACAAAGCAAGAAGTAACACTAAAAGGATTTATCTTGGAACCATGGATCCATTTGGATTGTGGGTAGCTTGTTTGGATATCTGCTTAAGAACATTTATCACTAAGAAATTGTGAATAAAAGAATTTTATTATATACCCTCTTATTTTTTCCTTAGCAGCTCTTCTGTGGTGGTCAGAAGAAGAGTCAAAGCATGAAAAAAAATTTTCTTTCTTTCTTGCCTAAAGACAAACTTTTTGAGTGTAAACCTTCTCGAGTTCGATTTATTATTTGTACCCTGGTGGAAATCAATGCCTATTATTTTCATCATGCTCTGTGGACCACGGAGAGGGACAGGCACTTGAATCCTGGGAAAGAGCTCACAGATCCCCCCCAGGCTCGTGTGCGGTCTTTAGGAGACACTACATGCAGGCAAAACCAGGACATCAACTGGATACAATACTGACGCAACCCTTTGTAATAAAATAAGCTGTAGGCTATACTATTGTATTGTAATAAATATAATATATAGATTTTTACAGTGGTATAAATCCCGTACGGACAATAAATATCTGTAGTTCATTAGGGGTATTGTCAGTGGTTGGTAAATTGCCATCTGACTAATTGGAAGATTCTGACTCTTAGGCAATGTCATATGTAAAAGTCACTGAAATAATGCATGAAGCTTTTACCAATTAAATCGAGAACGAGGGACTGAAAAATACACATAGAAATATCACATTGTGTTTAACAATGGGGGCATAACAGGGTAGAGTCATCCGCTACAAATTAAACTCCGATCCATCTCTGGTTCATAAATTAGTAGGGGAGACCGCAAACACCACACAAATTGGAGAATGCACGAAAAAGATATGTAATAATATATTGACTTGACATGTTGCTCATTATTTTTATGAAATGCAGTGGAAATAGCTAGTCGAAAGCAAAGTGCTTTATATTAAGACAGAAATTTCTAAGTTTTCTATCTTCGGGCTTGATTAATAGCATTGTGGTGGTCATGGTGGGAGTTGACCATTGCTGGACAGATCTGCCAATGTCCCTTTCTGGAGCTGAAGAGATTTTCCAGTCATGATGCGCGAGGAGCGTACCGTCTGAGAGTCTCTTTGGGAGGAGTCTGTGGACCCTCTGGACCGCCGCGGGAGTTGGTATGGGACCCGGGGTGGCAGCCAAGGTAATAAATGCAGGAAACAGTTACAACCTGAGATGACAGCAGGAACGCAGAGGAGCACTGGTAATGCTCGTACGGAGTGAGGACACCGCTGGGCTGGGATCTTGGAAGGCAGGGCAGAAGCACAGGAAGGCAGGAGGTCACCACTGGGCTGGAACCCTCAGGATGTGGACAACACGGACCACAGGATACAGACCTCAGGATGCGGACCACAGGACACGGACCACAGGAAACGGACCTCAGGATGCGGACCACCGGACACGGACCACAGGATAAGGACCACAGGATGCAGACCACCGGACATGGACCACAGGATACGGACCTCAGGATGCGGACCACCAGACATGGACCACAGGATAAGGACCACAGGATGCAGACCACCGGACATGGATCAAAGGATAAGGACCACCGGACACGGACCACCGGACATGGACCACAGGATATGGACCTCAGGATGCGGACCACCAGACACGGACCACAGGATACGGACAACAGGATGCGGACCACCGGACACGAACCACAGGATACGGACCTCAGGATGCGGACCACCGGGCACGGACCACAGGATACGGACCACCAGACACAGACCACAGGATGCGGACCACGGACACAGACCACAGGATGCGGACCACCGGACACGGACCACATAAACAGAGGAACGGGACCTCGGGAAACACACAGGAGGTTTTCACTTCAGTTGAGAAGACTTGAAGATCCCGCGGCGAGTGAAGGAAACCGCCGGGTTATATAGAAACCCGGAAGTGACAAGCGCCAATGGAAAGGACACTGGCCCTTAAAGTTCAGAAGAGTCACAGCACGCCCTAAGAGCGGGAGTGCGCGCCCAGGAACGCAGGAAACGTGCAGCCTGCACACTGAAGACCAGGAGCCAGGAAAGGTAAGTCCGAGACGCCGCCTCGGAGGGAAGCACAGGGGACACCTGTGAAAGGGCTCTTTTTTAAACCTAATGATTGGTCATCAGTATCACACTGGTGGGTGTTTGACATCCAAGCATTGCATTACTCTTTGGAAACGCAATCAAATACAGTAGACAAAGACTGAAGCAGGGATGCACTTCCCGGAAACTTCCATTATACAATGGAGAGAAAAGTCTTCCATTTCTCCCTGTACAGCTTTCAGTGTCAACGGCTACCATAAAAGAGTTGAATGTTTCACGATCTTATGATCTATCATGGTTGTGCATGCTTCCAACCATAGGAAGCTTTGGCGGCAAATTCTCTTATGTGTAAGGAAACCTTAAGAGATAAAAAGTATATCGTAGATTAAATAGCAGCATGCAATGTCAATCAGCTGCCTCTAAAGCCAGCAAGAACTTGTCATGTATCAAAAGAGGTTTGCATTCTTGGTGTAGGGATACCACTGTACAAGGCATTGGTTCGACCTCACATGGAGAATGCAGATCAGTTCTGGGCTACAGTCCACAAAAAGGAGGACTTGGAGCTGGAGAGGGTTCAACGAAGAGCCAAAAAATGATAAGGGGTATGGAAGGTCTCAGTTATGAGGGAAGTTTTAAAGAATTATATTTATTAATTCTCGCAAAGAGACAACTAAAGAGGGACATGATCATTATATAAATGGTCTTTACAAAAACTATGGTGGAGAGTTCCAAGTTAAATTACATCAAAAGACAAGGTACAACTCAGGAGCTTATCACAGCAGGGACAGCAGAGAGCTTCAAGAAGGGTCTAGATGTCTTCTTACATCAAAATAACATCAATGGTTATGTCATCATATAGAATTGTGAAAGTCCAAGTCAGTTCTACTTACTCCAATTCCACAGACCGGTGAGTTGCAGACACGGAACGCCCCAGGCAAGGGCAAGGTGCAGTCCAATTAAGAAAGATTTCCAGCGCAAACTCTCCAATGGTCTAAAATATTCTTTATTGGTGCTTCAGCATCATATAGAATTGTGCTCTCTTACATCCTATTCGTGGTGGAACTCGATGGCCATATGTCTTTTTTCAACTGTAATAACTATGCAACTATGTAATTAAGTCCTTCAAGTATGCAATGACTGCTCCCCTATAGTTATATAGAGCTCAGCACAACAAATGGGAGCAACTCGATTACAACCTTTTGCTTCTCTACCATTAAGATGGCTGCCCGCCCAGCAGTATGCCCTATAGCAGTGATGGCGAACCTTTTAGAGACCGAGTGCCCAAACTACAACCAAAATCCACTTATTTACCGTGATGTTCCAACATGGCATTTTAAGCAGTAGCTTATTGCTACCTGTTCTTCCTCATCTCTAAATCGAGACCACAAATACAGTTGAAAGAAGGAGGGCAAATTCAGACTCTCATTGTAGCTTCTCTCTAGGGTCTCTCTGTAGAGGAAGATTGAAGGGTCCAGCAGGAGGACCTCCAAAGATAATGTAGCCCTGTCCACACCTTTTCCCACAGTTCCAAATAGCAAATGAAGTGTTGCTTTAAAATAGCGCTTAAGTTGCAAGGGGCTGCAGGAAGATTTGGTGGATTTGTTCCTGCCTGGTGAGTGCCCACAGAAATGGCTCCGAGTGCCACCTCTGGCACCCGTGCCATAAGTTTGCCACCACTGCCCTATAGAAAAGCAAATTTATGGCAAGTGACCTGCTGACTGGCACAATTTACATGCAAAAAAAAAAGTACAATACGCAGTAGATTGGCCCAATAACAAGACTAATGAAAAAAGTAAAAGCTAACATTTATTGAACTAATTAGCACAACTATATTGGAGGCCCGGAATCTCGAAGGAAAATATTTTCAATCTGTCCATTGCCAGTACTAAGTATTCCTAAATCTGCGCTCTGTGTGAGATTGGAATAATTTAGTGCCTCATCTCCCATAGGCTCTAGAACACAAGATGTAAGCGGGATCCAGCAATAACTGATCTATTTCACCGGCGTTGGCACAACCAGGTGTTAAGATTGGCTTTTACGTTCTGGTCGCGTTGGGAATTTTTTTTTCTTCTTCTTCCCGACTGGTAACTTGCCAACTGTAGAGCAACTTGGCTTTTATTTTTTGTTTTTATAAACTTCCAACCCGTATAATTGTAACCCACTTGCCCTGTCTATAAACTACACATTAAAAAGGTTGCCAGTTCTCTTCAGCTTTCATCTAATTAAACTGTTACAAAAAGTTTCCAGAATTTTTTTTTTTTTTTAGAGTTCCAGACGAAGGTATCCCCAAAATCAAAAGCAGAGTTTCCACTAATCTTCGACTGTTGGTAATGATAACACTAAGGATCCCACTGAGGGCTTCATGTACATTAAGATCATTGTAGTATACCAAAAGCTCCACTCCAAATTTTTTCTTTCTTCTTTTTTTGAAATAAAACACATTTTAACGACAACGGGAGAGTAAGTAAATTTGCCACGAGGGGTAAATAATAAGATGTAAAATGTGCACATGGGTTATAAAGTTTTTTAGTGTGAGGATTCTTGTCCAATTAAACTTGCCAAAACAGCGTCTTGAGTTACTAAGTATTCTTGTAAAGGCAACATCGGCTGTAATGGGAGATCTCATCCTAGAACATGAAAATCTGAAGACAAGGAACGTACAAGGTCAACGATATAACTGGATAGTTTTTGTGCATGTTGGACAGGTTTTAAGACAAACGAGCAATCATATAGTCATTATGCTTCCCCATGTTGTATATTATCACAATATTACTATTGTTTTTGAAGGCCCAATGAGATAAAAAGCTATTATTCAAATCTGTGATCTCCTGAGGATCTTTTTTGACCCTTCGAAATTCAAAAATGGTGTGGTGAATGTCATTGCTAACGTTATTTGGTACATGCCAAAATTCTTCCCAAGTCCAGGGTGCATGGTCACTGTATGTAGGACTATTCTGTTAACCGTAGGAACAATAGCAAAGTGGAAGAAGTAAGGAGACACTTGCGGTAGGGCACAACGCATTATGGGGCTTGTAGGAAACTGCCATCTATGGACCTGTCCACTTTCTCTCACGTTAAAGGGGTGTTCCCATCTGTATATCTATAGAATAATATTACTAACAACATAACTAGGAATTTGGGAGAATTTAGGAGTAAAGGCCACTGTGTTACACCAAGGAAGAAAGAAGTCTTTAAATACATACCAGATGGTTGGTGGATGCTGCTGAAATCAGTGACTTCAGCCGACCTAAACCTAATGGGCACAGCCACATTCAAGCGACAAAACATTGAACCGGCCGGCAGCCATCTCTCTCAGCATAACCATTCATGATCGGATCTGAAAATGATCGAGCAGCTGGATCCAAACATGCCCACTCATAATCTCCATTATATCAATAGTGTGGTTAAAGTCAGGGGGTCACTCACATTAGATGGCTGGCTAATATGTACTGGAGGTTTTAGTGAAGACCTGAGACGGCGCAGACACCAGACTGTTTCGACATATGATGTGAAAAAGGAATGTAAATCACCTTGCTTAAATGTTGCTTGATAGTGGCATTGTCCCTTTCAACAACTTTCACCATTTCTTGACTTCCCATGTACATGGCATTTGCTAAAAAGAAAAAACAGATATTTTTAAATAGTAAAGTAAAATTAACAAAATTGTTCGTAGATAGTAATAATGAAAAAAGCAAATCTTATCTAATGCAAAACATTTTAGTAAAATTTTGCCCTAGAAAATGTGTTTTAAAGAGGAACTGTCACCACAAATTAGTGCCCCATCCAAAAATACCTACTAATTCTTCTCCCCAACCCCTTTCTAAAGCTGCCCATTTCATAACCCTGGCTTTAATCAAACTTCACTAATCGTCCCTTAAGCATAAGACACATAACATACTTAGAGGTCCGATCGACGGTCCTGCGGTCCGGCTTATTCATTAGGGGGCCGTCCAGGCACTCCTCTTTCTTCACAAGCCGCCACTCCCTCAGGCTCCAGTTCTTGCACTAGGTACGGCGATGGTGGCATCCAGTGCGCAAACGCTGCCGGCTTCATGATCTCGGCACTCGCCGGGGACTTACTGCGCATGCGCAAGTGTGAGAATTGGAGCCTGTGAAGTGGCAGCCGGTGAAGAATGAGGAGTGCCTGGACAGCCCCCTAACGAATAAGCCGGACCGCTGGTCCGCCAATCGGACCTCTAAGTATGTTATGTGTCATTTGCTTAAGGGACGATTAGCGAAGAAAAAAAAACAAAACCACATGGGGGGACCTAGCGAATGACCTGCAGAAAGCAGCGGCCAACGTAACAAAGGCTCTAATCAGTAAAACACTTCACCACCAGGGACTCAGATCCTGCAGTGCCTGATGTGTCCCCCTGCTTAAGCCAGGGTATATCTGGCCCATCTGAGAGCATTTGGATGTTCCAGAAGAATATTGTGAGAATGTCATATGTCAGATGAAACCAAAGTAGAACTGCTGGGTAGAAACACAACTTGTCGTGTTTGGAGGAGAATGAATGCGGAGTTGCATCCAAAGAACAGCAGACTTACTGTGAAGCATCGGGGTAGCAACATCATGATGAGGGGCTGTTTCTCTGCAAAGGGACCAGTACAACTGGCTGTAGTGAGCGCAAATGTGCGGGGTAGAAATGCAGTTGTTGCTGCTGTACTCTGCCCCATCAGAGCTCTGTGCATGCGCAATAGCTCTGGTATTAGTGCCGACATGCACGTGTATAGCAGCGCTTCCATTGCTTCTACACAGCAGCTATCATGGGGCGGTGAACAGCGGGAGCAGTGTGAAAAGAGTGAGAGGCTACTCCATACTCTAGTAGCCTCTCTGGAAAATTTACATATTAGGTAGACAAAGTTTAGAAAGCATGATAGGATAATAGAAAAATAGATTAGTAGGTTAGTAGCAACCTACCATAAGATCTACCTTAATAGGTAGATCTCTGATGGTAGGTTTCCTACCGCATGCACGGTGCACCTTTGAAGCTGGAAAAGTACACCCAGCTCTAGCTCCAATGTGCAAGGTCTCCGGATAGATTAGAAAGACATCACCAATAGGACGCAGCACTGGGACGCAAGATGCATGGTGGTCAGGAGGCGGGGTTGCCTGGTCCAACAGCTCCACCTTCTTGACTGCATCCTACAAAAGAAGTAAAGCTGATTTCTCCTTCATGCTGTAATATAGAAATATGCTAAAAGGACCTACAGGGGCTGTGCAGTTTACATAAGAAGGTACAGTTTGTGGACAGGTCGGGACCGGTTCCCTTTAACATCCCAGAGAGTTGAAAGTCAACCAGCCCCACCACAATCAGCAGGTTTGATGTTTATCTGCTGTGTATGGTGGGACCAAGGGGATTGAACTTAGTATAAAGTACTTATTTTTCTACTACTGGAACATGTGATAGCTATAAAATTTAGTCAAAAAAATGGAAAAAAGTATCCGAAAACATCATAGATTCTATGCTGGCTTGTTGCTAGGAACATGTAGACATAGCAACAGAAAGTCAAAACAGGGAACTGGCGAGTTTCAGATTTCAAAGAGAACTCGAAAAACCATTTCTGCTGCTGAAAGACTTTAATAAATGTTAAATATAATTAAGATGGACATTCCCTTTAAGTACATTATTAATCTCTCTATTAAACAGTGTCTGGAAATTGTCTGTCAGGAGAGCGCGCCAAGCTTCCGTTACACCAGTGCGATCAGCGCCATTAAGATGCGGGAGTCTCCAGTGTGATTATTTCTCCATCTTACACTTTACACTACATAGAAGAGAGTGCTGCGTGCTGTTATTCCATCCGCTGCTGTCACATTCTCGATCCAATAATTTTTATTTTCCTCTTGAATGTAAAACCATACCACATACTCCAGCTTGGCCAAGCATCTGGGGTCCTTAGTGACATAACATAGATACACAGCGGTCTCGTATGAGAAGAAAAAAAAAGGCCTTCAGTCCAAGAAAACATGTTTTATCCTTACAGAGAGATTTCCACGTAGAGAGACCGGTTACAGAGGAGAAGTTACATACTGTATATTAAGTGGCTATTAGAAAAATAGAATTTTATTAAGAATGTTAAATCTCATGAGGTCCATAACACAAGTCATCCTTCTCTAGGCCAACTGGAAAGTCCACTGATAACATGGTTATTCCCCGCATCACTTCCAATATGGCCGGGTCCAACACCAAAAAGTTAGAAGGCCACTTTGATTGAATGGTGCGACGGGGGGAGGGGGGGGGGAGTTGGATGGGGGGAGTAAGTTATATTACCCATCAGTCCCGGCTACCACAGGATTCGTTAGCCCTGTAAACACTTAGTCGGTTGAGGATGGACCCCGAGGATTCACTTATATCTCTATATATCCCATATTGTGTTGAGCAAGGCTTGTCCATGTTTGGTCATATCCTTGCAGCGCCGGACGAGGTAAGTACATGTTTATTATGTTTAACTAACCCAGCACTGCCCTCAGTAATTTTTAACACCCGGATAACCCCTTTAATAAATGCAAAATATATCAACCAAAATTTCCCGCTAACTTGAAGTACAACATGTCATGGAAAACAAGCTCAAAACCAACCAAACAAGTAAAAAGTTTTCAAGTTATTATCTGATAAAGTGACTTATGGCAGTTTTGAAAAATGGGGCTTGGTCATCCAAGGCACAAATGTGCTTGGTCACCAAGGGGTTAATATATGGTGTATAAGCAAATGCTCTCCATACAAACATTAAGAACACCAACTTTTGAGTTACAATTTCCTGGATAGATTAACTTGCATGCTTGATAAATCTGTTTAGGGGTTATCTATGATTGTATAACTCCTCCACTGTGACCAACCACAGGAGAAGGGCCTTAGCACCAGGAGATAACTACTATATCAATCAGTGGACATTCCCCCAAGCAATAATAGGCACTGGTGTAATTATAAGATAAGTGGAGGTCTTGAGGAATCGATCCTTCGATCTTTCATAGAAGATAAGGAAAACAGGAGGCATAAGCCAGAACTAGACCCAAGCGTATTGGCCAAACGCGTTTTCAGCCAAACATAATGAATAAAGTACAGAAAGTAAAAAAAAAAAATCACAAAATTTGATTTCACACAAGGTTTTGTTTTTTTTATTTATTAGGTTAATTTATTTCTCTAGATTTATCATGAAGACTACTCAAGCTACTTGTCTTGGGGAACCGTTTTCCTAAGTTCAGGAAGGGACGATAGAGGTAACTGCAATAGGAAATGTTATCCACAAAAAGTGAAATATGAATGGATGACTTCACTATTCCAGTTTTATAGTCTTCCTGGGATAAATTTTCCTTATCGTAACTTAAACCCTATGTAAATACAGTAACCACAATGTTTCTGGTGCTTACAACTTCCTACATAAAGTCCACACAATAAAGCTCTACATTCCTTGGGACAATCTTCTTTTTCAGGTGTCAACTAACAATAAATCGTGGTTGTATACTTGGCTCAGACTTCTCAGGCGCTAACGCGTCTATCGGTGTTATGTATAGACTCCATAGGATCCATTGGTAAAGTGAACATTGCTTATATTACATAATAAAGGGAATGTAGACAGGATGTGAAGAAAATTGGTCAAGGTCATCACCAGTATATGTCAATAGGGTCCTGATTGTGAGAACATTGAACATGGCATCTCAAGTTTTCCTTAAAATAATGTGACAGCAGGTTTATGCAGCACAAACCAATTATTATTCTTTATGCAAATCGAAAAAAAAGGGAAATACTCAAATTCCCTTTCCTCCACCTTCTAATTGACATGTGCTCTTCTGGTTTGGATACCTGATGTTACTTACCCTTCTGCAACTGTACTAAAAACTCACAATAGCTCCATGCTTGCATTCAATGCGAGAGATTTATCATAGCCTGGGACTTTGTATGCCGCCATATGATGAAACCCCGCCTATCCAGATACTGGAGGCCGGAGCTTCCTGATGTGTCTGGAGAACAATTCTACACCAGGCTGGAATTGCGCTATTACCAGCGACCGTTTGGGTTTGAATGGTCGTTGGCTGTAGCAAGTTCGCAGGGTCAGGACAGGAACGTGCCGCACTCTGCACTCTGCCGCTGGCCACGCCCCTTCACATCCCTTGAAACCCACTAGGGCAGTGATGTTGAACCTTTTAGAGACCGAGTGCCCAAACTGCAAACCAAAATCCACTTAATTACCATTAAGTGCCAACATGGCATTTTAAGCTGTAACTTATTGCTACCTGTTCTTCCACATCATTCAGTCGTATCAGCCCCTGAGGCCACCAATGCAGTTGAAAGAAGGAGAACAAATTCAAACTCTCATTGTAGCTTCTCTCCTGGATCTCTCTGTACAGGAAGAATGAAGGGTCCAGCAGGATTACCTCCAGAGATAATGCACTTCTGTCAACCCCTGGGGCGATGACTTGAGTGCCCACAGAAAGGGTTCTGAGTGCCACCTCTGGCACAGGTGCCATAGGTTCGCCACCACTGCACTAGGGGGAAAATAGTCGCAATGCCTGCAATTACTTCAGGGCTTTTACTACATGTTTATGATAAGTGTCCACAAGTGCCGCAAGTTGAAAGTCTACCTAATGAGACCAGTGATGGTGAGGAGAAGCAAGAACTATTGAATTTGTCAGCCATGCACAGACATAGGGGCATGTAGTTTGCTGGTTTTGGATTTTATACAATGTCTCCGGCATCAATAGAGCTTTGTGCAAGCACAGCAGCCTCTACCCCTCTTCTGGAAACGTGTCTGCTGTTCACAATTGTCTGTCGGTGAAGCGCGCATGCGCAGAGTTTCCACGCCAGAAGATGTATGTGAGCTATTGCACATACACAGTGCTCACAAACAGCAGGTGCATCTCCGACAGAGGGGCAGGAACTACTTCGCTTTTGCAGAGATCTATGGATTCCGAAAAAATGTGCTTTTAACCAAAAGCTTTTATTTATACCATTATGTTAATTCTACACGGTAGAAAATATCTCTTTGTTGTAGATGTGAATCTAAAACAAAACTCATTGCAACTGGGCATGTAACTGGAAATGTAAGGTGAATATTTTTAGACAGGATCAAAAATACAGCAGGGGTGTTGCAAAAATATTTAGCAGTAATATCTAGTTCAAGATTATTTAGTTCAAGATTCCAAATGAAAACTTTTCATGTTTTATGTAATCTTACTCTACAACTTTTGCCCTCTCTCTAGACCTGATTGGTCACCATCTCATGTATGTGAAATAGTTAGGCAACATTAGTCCTGTATCGGCTTGGGAAAGAAAGGTGGGGCAAGCTTAATTTAAACACACCCAAACCATTGTTAAAAGTGCTTCAGTGTACAGATAATGGGGCAGATTTACTTACCCGGTCCATTCGCGATCCAGCGGCGCGTTCTCTGTGGATTCGGGTCCGGCCGGGATTCATTAAGGTAGTTCCTCCGTCGTCCACCAGGTGGCGCTGCTGCGCTGAAAAGCATAGGAACGCGCTGGAGTTCACCGGCTTGGGCTGAGTGAAGGTAAGTGCAAGCTCCGCGACAGATTTTTTGTTTTAAATGCGGAGGTTTTTCCGAATCCGTCAGGTTTTCGTTCGGCCACGACCCCAATTTCCGTCGCGTGCATGCCAGCGCCGATGCACCACAAACCGATCGCGTGCGCCAAAATCCCGGGGCAATTCAGGGGAAATTGGCGTAAATCGGAAATATTCGGGTAACACGTCGGGAAACCGCGAATCGGGCCCTTAGTAAATGACCCCCATTGTTCCATCTAATGTGTCGTGAGTTTTAGAGGAGAAGCCTGTGCAATATTAGTTATCACTCAAGATAGAAGAGCATCCAACTGTAGAGACATAGCTGCTGGGCATGTGTGACCACGCATATTGGACACATAAGGTGGTCGTTTATAGAATGAACCAAAAAAACAGCTGGGGGAGCGTTATGAAAACAGCAATATCAAAACACAGGAACATTTGCTCAAAGATTTTAATTGAAAACGTGTCCAGATTTATGTAATCTAACAGAGAAATGTTAGGTTTTATAGTAGAAAGAAAAAAACCACATAATATATGAAATAAACAAGACAATTAGCAGTAATTAAAACATGGGAGGCAAGCAGCCATCAGTGTCTTGAAATGTGATTGGACACAAAAATTAATTTCCCTCTGTTTCAACTCAATCCCAGTTTTCAAAGAAACAATTCCAGGGAATGTGCTGATCCGATACAAAGAACATTTTTATATGAGTAAGAACGATTTTAAGAGAATTAATCTTTCCTACTTGCCCTGCAAATGTGGCTCTTTTTATTGAGCCAGTATGGATAGGGCTCTGGATAAGAACAAATCCTCACTGGAAAAAAGGATTCACTGGGGAAAGAAGCCCACAGAGGGCTCAAGTCATCCAACCACCACAGCTTCTTGCAGGATTGTCTATTGTGGCAAGATTACGACTTTCACTCAGCAGGGAGGTCTGCTTCTATTTCCACCCCAGTGACGCAGAAGAGGTCTGGTTCTTCTTAAAATAGCACAAGAACGTTGATGTTGAAAGTTATATCACAGTGATTAATAAATTTCCAATTTTTACAAATATACTTTTATTAAAAGGAATAGTAAGGACAGTTGGCTTATAAAGCCACAATTTCTTGGGTGTAATCTAGTCTAGGCTCTCCTGCAATAGATACACCCTCTATCGACAATATAGGAAAGAAAAGGGGACCAAAAGTTACCTGAAGTGTCCCTCACAGAATGGAGAACAGCTCCCCATTGTTACTCTACACTCTTTTCACATCTATGGAACTTCTGGGAAATCTTTCAGGGTGGCCATCTTGAAAGTCCTTGATTGCATGAGCACCTGCACTCTATTCAGTATGGTAAAGTTAAGGTGACTCTTGGCCATCGTGATCTGCGATGATACAGTGATCTGACCACCAGCAACCAGAAACATTGTGTGGACATTATGACACAATGGGGCAGATTTACTTACCCGGTCCATTCGCGATCCAGCGGTGCGTTCTGTGTGGAGGATTCGGGTCTTCCGGTGATTCACTAAGGTAGTGCGCCCGATGTCCACCAGGTGTCGCAGCTGCGCTGAAGTTCATCGGATTGCACTGAAGTTCACCATCCTACCCTGGGTGCAGGTAAGCGCGTGTCAAGCGTCACTTTTTTTTAAAAATGCGGCGGTTTTTCTGAATCCGTTGGGTTTTCGCCCCCCCGATTTCCGTCGCGTGCATGCCGGCGCCGATGTGCCACAATCCGATCGCGTGCGGCAAAATCCCGGGGCAATTCAGGTAAAATCAGCGCGAATCGGAAATGTTCGGATAACCCATCGGCAAAAATGTGATTCGGGCCCTTAGTAAATGACCCCCAATGATTTTAAGTAGAACCAGGATCAAAGTAACCTCTGAGGCTCCAGTGGTCTCCTAAATAGCCACTAGAGCCATCATTAAAGAGGGGAGGTTTAGTGTTCAATCTGAGCCCAAGTCAAGTCTGGGTAAGTTGAGGCTTAGAGGACACTTATGTCACGTATGTAATTCGAAACTGTATATTTTATCATTGAAGTTCTAGACAATTTTTTTCTTTTGTCCAAGTGACAACTGGAGTTTCAAAATTTTTGCTGTAATTGGACCAAGGATTATCAATAAAGCTTCATTACAGACACCTTACAGCTGATCATTGCAGCCTGGGACTATATTAAAGGGGTTATCCGGGTTTAAAAAATTTTTTATGGCCGGGCTGGGGAGGGCTAGCTAAACATAATAAACATGGACTTACCTCCTCCAGCGCCGCTGATGTCCCGCGCCGTGGTCCCTTAGATCCGTGCCCCTGTTTGTTTACAGGGTCACGGAAGCCGCGCACAGGGAGCTTCCGGTCCGCGATGTGGACAGCTCCTCCCATCCGTCCCTATCTCTCAGCGTTGTAAGCGCTGGGAGATGGTGCGCATGGGAGCATCCGGCCGGCCGGAAGCTCTCTGTGCGCACTTGTAATGAAACCGGCGCACCGAGAAGACCGCCCTCGGCGCGGGACATCGGCAGCACCGGAGGAGGTAAGTACATGTTTATTGTGTTTAAATAGCCCTCCCCAGCCCGGCCAGAAGAAATTTTTTAAACCCGGATAACCCCTTTAAAGCATCCAGAGAGCTTCACCAGAGGTCACAGTGGGAAGAGGGGTCCATCTGTAACTATGAGTCGTCTGTAAGTCGGGTGTCCTCAAGTAGCGGACCGCCTGTACTTAAAACCGAGCTGCATCCTGTGCAAGTTTTGCCCAGCGTTGTGTCATTTTTTTTTTTTTACGTGCCGTTTGGCTCGCAGCTTTCAAAAAGCATTTGCCGAGGAGAATTCGGGAGGTTTGTCTGAGGAAAGGATTTGGCCCTGGTCCCTCTACCTCAGCTCGTCACTAGAAACGGATAATAAACAAACCACAGGAAGAGAGGAAAGGTCATCTACTAACACTCATAGACCTCTTGCCGAGACCAAACGCTCTTTAATAATCGTAGAAATATGTCTTGTTAAAAATCACTCAAGTCGAGTTGGAAAAAAAAAATAAAAGGTACAGTTTGGGTAGATGTTACAGGGAAGCAATTCAGCGACTTGTTTAATGACAGAAGGATGACTGCAGAGCAAAACAGTTCTGGATAGAGAATAAATAAGGAGAAAAATGACTTGGACATGGGTGAAGGTTTTTTTTTAGAGTACCCTAGGACAACATTTCGCAGGTGTCTGTGACTCACCCAGTATTACAGGCCAGCAGCCAGTGTTTTTCCAAACAGGTTATACACATCTAATTCTGTCACACAGGGGTTTACAGACAAATTTTAGATAACACATCCTGCCCTTATGTGATCCTGAGTAAATTTCGGCTAACACCGATTTTCAGATTTTCTTTCTGGTTAACCATTTTCTGTAAATAGCCTCTGGGACATTTGCACCTTCTGGCTTTTGACAGTAAAGGTTTATTTTGTTGCTATCGTTTAAGGCTCTGGGATATGATTGGATATAATTTGCCTTGAATTAAATTGCAACTTGAATACTTTGTATCCCATTCATTATGTGTTTTAGACTTAAAAAAGACCTCCAGTGGGAACTCAAATTTCCTTCCCTGCACCTCTCCCCAACCCGACGGTATTGCTCTTCTGGAACTTTACAATGCCACTTAGTTTTTTAAATGTCTTTTGTGCTATAAATCTTCAAGCACGTTTGAAAGTTTTGAAGTTGTGCATTATTCAAATTGTCCGGGAAGGGGCATTCAAGAGAATTGGTGCAGCACAAAAGAAGTATTTCTCCTTAAAGGGATATTCCCATCTGAGCAATAATTGACCAAGCTTGCAATAATAATGAAGAAAGTAGCAGCTCTCTGTCTTCCAACTCAAGGTTTTTTATTCACATGTGGATGGAAGGCGACGTTTCAGCTAACTCAATGTAGCCATTTTCAAGCAAAATGGCTACACTGACTTAGCTGAAACGTCGCCTTGTATCCACATGTGAATAAAAAACCTTGAGTTGGAAGACGGAGTGCTGCTACTTTCTTCATTATTATTGCAAGTTTGGAATCTTGGGTCAGACCCATGCAGCTGGCACCCATCGGATTGAATCCTTTTTTCACTGTGCTGCCCGTTTGAACTATTTTGTGCCTTGTAAACAAAATATCTGTCCTTGGATACAACCACCTCTGCAATCTGGCCAGACATGTGCTATTAATGTCCGTGCAACAACCTGGATTCAGTGTTCATTATTACAGAAGGACTGTAGGACATGCAGTAACTCCCAGACATGTCATAAGCAAAATCAATTTGTTTCTTTTTGCAATCTTTCCAGAAATGGTCGTATCCAAGGACAACAATCTTGTTCATAAGTGACAACATGGCTACATTTATGGGAGATTTTCTTCACATAGGAATATTTTTTAAATAACATCCAACTGAAGAAATGTATCTATATGGCAGATTAATTCAATTAAATTGTCAATGCTCATAGGAGATTAACCTTTTAAACTCATTTTGAAAAAAAAAAGATGCTTTAAGTGATGTTTTATCAGAAAAAAATATTTTTATGAAACATAATATATATATAATTTATTATATATTTAGATAAAAATAGAATAAAATTATTTTATATTTATTGTAGAGATGAGGCGTTTTATTTTCTCATAGACTGTAATCCGAGTGACTGGGTGAGTGACAGAGAGACAGGCAGGGAGAGTGAATGAGAGACAGGCAGGAAGAGTGAGTGAGTGACAGAGAGATGAGGAAGGAAGAGTGAGAAACAGAGAAACAGACAGGGAGAGTGAGTGACATAGGGACATGCAGGGAAAGTAAGTGAGAGACAGAGAAATAGATAGGGAGAGTGAGAGACAGACAGGGAGAGTGAGAGACAGGAAAGGGGAGTGAGTGACAGAGAGACAGTCAGGGAGAGTGAGTGAGTAAGTGAGAGACAGGCAAGAAGAGTGAGTGAGAGATAAGCTGGAAAAGTGAGTGACAGACAGGCAGGAAGAGTGACTGAGAGACAGACAGGCAGGGACAGTAAGTGAGAGACAGACAGGCAGGGAGAGTGACTGAAAGACAGTGGGCAGGGAGAGTCAATTAGATACAGGCAGGGAGAGTGAATTAGAGACAGGCAGAGAAAGCGGGTGAAAGACGGAGAGACAGGCAGGAAGAGTGAGTGAAAGACAGGTAGAGAGATTGAGTGAGAGGCAGACATGCAGGGAGAGTGAGTGAGAGACATGCAGGGAGAATAAGAGACTGGCAGGGGGAGTCAGTGAGTGAGAGACAGAGATAAGCATTGAGAGTGAGCGACAGACAGGGAGAGATAGATACATAAAAAATATTTTTTGTTAACCGATTCTATTTTGTTATAGCTAAGAACAGTTATTTACTATCCTGGGAATCACCGGGATCTACAGCTAGTATATAGAGAGACAGATAGAAACAGCAAGGGAAAAAATATGTGAGATTTAGAATACTATAATGGAACATATGGTAGATTTTGTTTTTTGCTGGTGGATCCCTTTAAGAAGAGGTTAAATTCTGCAGCAAAACCTGTTGTGTGAACTACACCTTAAAGGGGCTGTCCGAATATATATTTTTTTTATATGGCATGGGAGAGTGTAAAAACAATAAAGAACTACTACCTCGCTCGCTCAGCCACACGGCGCCCATTACTGACGGATTCTGTTTGTATACAGTGGCTGACGCGGGTCGACGGCTGTGTTCCTGCTACAGCCTGTAACTGTTACTGTAGTGGTGCATGCACTGTCCACATGACATCAGTGCTCGCCTCTGTATACAGACAGAAGCCAGCAGTATTGTGCATTGCAGCGACTGCACGGGAGTGTATGAGTGGCGACGCCATTTAAGTGGTGCCAGACCGTTTGATGGGGGCTCTTAAGGGGTTAACTCCCAGCATTGATCACAGGTGCCGTGTGTGTTATGATACAACTAACTCAAAATCAATCCAGTTACGTTGCACGTCATCAAAATGTTACGGAGAGCGTAACAAAAACTAAAAATGGAGAATGACCAGAAGGCCATCCCTTTACTCTCCATTCCTTATACAGGCAGTCCACGGGTTACGTACAACATAGGTTCCAAAGGTTTGTTTTCAAGTAGAATTTGTATGTACGTCGAAACTGTATATTTTATAATTGTAGCTCCAGACAAAAAATGTTTTTGCCCCAGTGACAAGAGTTTCAAAACTTTTTGCTGTAATGGGACCAAGGATTATCAATAAAACTTCATTACAGACACCTTACAGCTGATCATTGCAGTCTGGGACTATAGTAATAGCATCCAGGGAGCTTCACCAGAGGTCACAGTGGGCAGAGGGGTCCATCTTTATCTTTGGGTTGTCTGTAAGTCGGATGTCCTTAAGTAGGGGACCGTCTGTACTTTAATTGACCATCCAATATCATCTGTTATTAATAACGGAAAACTATGAACTATGTATTCAGTTTTTTAATAATCCGGAACCTGCCGGAAACAGTCTTAGTAGAGTCCTTTGAACCCAGTGGACATTACCACAAGACATCGGAGGGTCTATAGGCGCTTTTAAGTTATTGAAAGTAAACATTTGGGCCAGCAGGGAAAAAAATGTGTGAATTGAGCAGCGGCGGCTTGGACAAGCAAATGACACTTACCGGCACAATCCATTCTGAAGAGGTTCAGTGAGGCCACCACCGAGGTTTCATCTACAGATTTGATCCCGCTCAGAGCTAACTTCACCAGATATGTCTTCATGATCTCTGGTAAGAAGGATAGGAGATACAGAGGCATGTACACCACGTACCGCAGGCTGCACAACCATGGCGTCATTATCTTGCCCTGTGGTGACTGCGCCATCCTCTCAATAGTTGGAAACAGCAAAATGGACTTCAACACCTGTAAAAAAAAAATCAAGGAGACTTCATTAAGGGGAACCTTCTCATCAATAAAATACTTAGTTAGCTCTTGTAATAACATAGCCAGATTGAGATAGGTAGATAGGGATCTGCGAGGCATCCTTACAGGGGTATTCGCACAAAATTCTTAAATATACTCAGGATAACAAAATAACACATTCTTTAATTCAGTGTTATTAACAAAAATACAGGGTTTCATATATATAATTCCAAACTGTTTCTTAGTCCTGGTGTTTACATTTTGGTTGTCCTTGGATACAACCATAAACTCCTGACTATGGTCGGGCAGATTCCTCTGGCATGGATAGCTTCTCTTGTTCTGCAGGGGGAGGGGCAGGAGGCAGAGAGCACTACAGACACAGGCACTTCCCGTCCAGCATTAGCAGCGTGTAGAGGAGACACCGCCTCTACAGACAAGATAAACCCTGGATTCCGAGGGGAGGGCGGCATATAGCAGTGCTGAATGTGTGTTTTATAGGTGAGTTAGCAGAGCTGAGTGTATCATTGTGTGTTATATCCATCTAACGACTATGTGTCAGATACTAGTAAATGTTCAGAAGCTAAATAAAAGTGTAGATAAGCCCTGCATCCTGATAATCTAAGCACATTGTCAGCACACAGCATCTCATAGCACAGAGGGAATCTTACACTGACCATCACTGAGTGATAGGAGCTAAAACAGCAATAAAACTGAGTAAAGTTATAAAGTAAGGGGATTAAACATGATCTGGTGTAAACATCACTAGGGGATTAAAATTCAAGAACTTTATTTCACAGGCATACGCCATTAAGAATGTAGAAGTGTCCGAAAAATCCAGAACGAGGGCTAAACCTTGTCCAATGAAGACAACTAACTTCAGCATTACCTACCTGTTGTTATCTATTTTAATTAAATATAGATAGATTATAAGGAGATAGATAATCCCAAAAAAAGGCAGCACTCCAAAATGTAGCATAAAGCTGGTTGTCTTTATTCGAGGTGTGATGTTTCGGTGGATTCCCACCTTCTTTTACCGAATCGGAATCCACAGAAACGTCTTCTATAATTTCAGAATCCACCGAAACGTTGCACCTTGGAGTACTGCCCATTTTTTGGGATTATCTATACAGGACCTGAGTCGAAGGTCCAAGGATTTGCACCCATAGATTGCTGTACTGCCCTGGACTTTTTTCCATATTTTAGATAGATAGATATGAGATTGCCTTAATCAACGGAAGTAATGATGACCTTACACCTCAGTATCCGTAACGTACGGAGACCCACAGGGACACTAAATAATATGATGACCAAGGGTTGGGCTCACTACACATGTGGTTACAAACCAGAGTACATTTAGAAATAATTGCCCCGTATTTGTACACTAACGCCAGAAGATCTCGTCTCATCTGTCCTCTGCAGTATAAGAAGCCTCACGTTGTACCTATGAAGCAAGTAGCTGGTAGATCATAGACCACTAGAGGGCAAAGCACAGATGACGTCTGCAGTGAATGCCTCAGCGTGCTGTGTACACCAAGCACCGGCAGCCAGCTCCGCACACAGTGTCAGCAAGTGTGTGCTCATGTTATACCAGGCTCCTCACAGAGATAATATAATCCGTAGCCACACCGTACTGTAAGATCCAGAAGATGTAAGCTAGTAATGAAACCACCGTAACAAGGCTATAGGGTAGTCCTCAAGGGGTTTTCTGGGCCAAAAATGATAAAAAAATATCCAAACTTTAAAGACACAACCTCCATGCTTAAAGACATAGCGATTAAATTTTTTTTAATCCGGCACCGAAATATGAGGTCTTGTTTTTGCAGTAAGAGTTGTACTTTCTAATGGCTTCATTTTATAGTAAGATCCATGTAAAATGGTGAGAATGTAATAACGCTTTCCTGTGAGCGAGTGGAATAAACATTTTGAAACTCCAATCGTCACATTTACTTACCATCCAGAGGAGTTTCCGAAATATGGAGTGTCCAACCATCATGCACTCCGACACGATTCACTAAGATTGTGCGCCCGATATCCTGCATGTGTCGCTTCCCTGCTCAGGTCCGCCAGAGTTCACCTTCTTCTTCCCGGTGCATGTAAGTGTTTGATCTTGCGACACAACTTTAAAATTAAATCCCGCGCTCAGTCCGAATCCGTTGAATTGTCCGATGGCCCGTCCCCCAATTTCTGTCGCATAATAGTCGCCGCGATTGCGCCAAAATCCGATCGTGTGGACACAATCCCCTTCTAAATACCTGTCCCAGCAGCGCAATCCCCGAAAACGTCGGAAAGTCCAAGGAAAGTGCGGCCGCGGTACCCTTAGTAAATGAGCCTATTACAGATGTGCCAAGACCCATTTTGTGTGTTTTTTTTTAATTTAGATTTTTTTAACACTATATATTAACTTATGGGGAAAACATAGAAAAAAGGAAAAACCTGCACTGCTCAAAGTATATAATCAAGATAAGCCATGTAGTGCCTAGTGACGCCAACACACTAATAGAACTATCTTATGGGGAAAACAGTGATTGTTTAAGGGGGTATTTATTATTTTATTAATTCAAATAAATTTTAATATAATTTTATACCATTTTATACCATTTTTTTTCCTATTTTACCACTAGGGAACATACATATCTGATACCTTTATCGCTGTAATACTGTACTGCAGAGTATTAGAACTGTCAACTTTGTACTGACGTTCAGCCTGGCTGAACATAATAGATAGACCCCAAGGCATCCCTCAACCACATTGTGAGGCACTGTGCAGACAACAAAGGTAAACCCTTTCTCTCTGCCTGTCTCCTTAGTTAGGAACTTTCTCCATTCAGGGAATATGTGGAAGGGGCAGGCTGTGTCTTGTTCTGGTGATTGTGCCGGTACTCTAAGTGTACCAACGTGATTACCAGGATGAACATGCTCGTCCTGAAGTAGGAGTCACCGCTAATCAGTGTCAGCATACTCCTTAGCCAAGACAAGTTCATATCCGATTGGTAGGACACCCAGCATCCCACAGATCAGTGGTTCTCAAGAGTTAAAAGACAGAGAAAAGGAGGAAGCAGACAGTGCTGTTCTCTGAGTTGTGGTCACACCAGGTTACTATATATCAGCTCTCATTTTTTTCAATTGAAGCAAAGCTGCCTCACTACATTGACTGCTTGCTTTTTCTGTTTATCAGCTGATCTGAGGATAGGCTCGCTGCTAGACCCCTCCAATCTTATGCTGATAACCTATCCCTAGCATAGGTCATCAATATTTTTTGTCAGGCTGTTATGCCGTCATGTATATCTTTTATTTTTACTGCATCTTCTGATGAATGATGAATAAATGATACATAACAAAGCTCAGAAGATGCAGTAAAAATAAAAGATATACATGACCGCATAACAGCCTGACAAAAATATTAATAACCTATGCTAAGGATAGTTTAGGTTCATGATTTTTACCAAATTGTCATACGTGGTACCCCTTTATAAACAAACAGAACAATGATCATATTGTGTGGCTTTCCCAACTTTTCCCCAGAATATTAGGATTTGCTTGTTTGAAGCTGCTAGTCAAAAAATTTGCCCAGAAGTAGTGAAGTGGGTGGACACTGATCTCTTCCTGTATCTTCCCTGATGCTGAGTCAAATTAAAGCTGCCCACAATTTCCATGATGCCCTGTGTTCACTGATTTAGTAATTAAGAAGAAAAAAAAGTTATGTTCCTACAAGTAAACCCACTAAATACTGCATATTGTAAAAATAGCATCAATATATTAAATAGCCTGGTAGCTTTCATCACATGGAGGAGCATGGACAATGTACTAAGTAGTTAAAACCAGCAGTGAAACAGCTACATGTTGTTTATAGTCTGTGCTGTGTAAGCAGTAATGGTTAACAGCTCCCTCATGTATATAAATTGTCCAGAGAGAAGATGGTGGGGGAGTATGCTGCATAGGAGTATATGGTACAGCTTGAGGTGCA
The DNA here is from genome assembly GCF_040894005.1 of Engystomops pustulosus. Classification (NCBI taxonomy): domain Eukaryota; kingdom Metazoa; phylum Chordata; class Amphibia; order Anura; family Leptodactylidae; genus Engystomops; species Engystomops pustulosus. The sequence goes on along the minus strand of NC_092413.1, from coordinate 207,035,247 downwards.
GAGAGAAACAGAGAAAGTTCTGCAGAATCACTGACAGGGATGGAGGGACTGGAGGAGCAACACATAGAGAGCACAATCCCATAAACTTCCCCTCCTCTCTCTCGAGAGTGAGCAGGGATGAAGAATCCCCTTTCCTCCGTGAAATCCCATCTGCTAACAAATATACGGAGTTACAGGAGAAAACGGTACAGCCAGGAGACACAGCTATTGCAGAGCCAGGCTGAACTAAGAAAGGATAATAAAGAAACTGCTGCACATAGGTAATCAAGAATATAGGCAAAGTTGTTCTAAATCCCAAGAACTATTGATTTGTGGAAAAAATATTGGAGTTGTGCTTTAATTACAGCTGGACAATACAAAATACAGGCGGTCCCCTACTTAAGGACACCCGACTTACAGACAACCCATAGTTACAGACAGACCCCTCTCACCTCTGGTGAAGCTCTCTGAATGCTTTCCTATAGTCCCAGATTGCAATAATCAGCTGTAAAGTGTCTGTAATGAAGCTTTATTGATAATCCTTGGTCCCATTACAACAAAAAAATGTTTAAACTCCAATTGTCACTGGGGCCAAAAATTTTTTTGTCTGGATCTACAATTACAAAAAATACAGTTTCGACTTACATACCAATTTAACTTAACCTCCGGACCTTATCTTGTACGTAACCCGGGAACTGCCTGTATATGCCTAAAATACATGTTTTCTTTAGTCTAATGGCCAGACCCACACCAATTAGACTGTGATTAGGATAATGAATATTATGCGCAGCGTGGTGGGTCAGTGGTTAGCATTACAGCCCTGCAGCGCTGGGGACCTGGGTTCAAGTCCCAGGGTCAACATCTGCACAGAGTTTGTATGTTCTCTGTGTTCTCTGTGTTTGTATGGGTTTCCTCCGGGTCCTCCGGTTTCCTCCCACACTCCAAAACATACTGTTAGATTGAATAGATTGTAAGCCCCATGGGGACAGGGACTGATTTGGCAAGCTCTGTACAGCGCTGCGTAATCTGTGTGCGCTATATAAATAAAGCAATTATTATTATTAATGGATATCAAATCAACTTGTGACAACCCAAAAATTCTAAAACTATACAGGAATCATTATAACATGTACAGTGGATAAACATTTGCAAAACACAAGTGCATGACAAGCATTAAATTCTAAAAAAAAAAAAAAAAAAATCATAAAAAAAAATACTAATGGTTTATTATCCCCTGAAATAACAGATCAGGAAATCTCAGCTGAATGTGTTATATAGAAAACAGACTCCTGGAAGATTTACTAAGACCTGAGGTTGTCTGTCTGTCAAAACCCGAACATTAACTTTGATATATCTGAGCACATCCCTTGTTTTTACTTTGCTCTCGTCTTTCTGCTTTTTTACTTGCCGGCCATTCTATCTGTCAGGTAGAAGCCTGTACATTTTTGTCAGATAACATAACGATGCACTTAATAGTAATCTGGTGTCCAAAATTTGACAGAGCGTCACATTAATCAAAATTTCTTCCAGTCGGCATGAAGAAAACCTCGAGGCAAGAAAACCGGGGTCAAGGAAATATTCGTAGCTGTACTAACACAGCTGTGCCGAGAGGCCATCCAAGTTAACGCACATGACAAAACAGACACAATTTTCTTATATTACAGCAGCATCAAAGCGGGCCCATCTAGAATAACACTCTCCGAGGAAAGACCCCGACACATTCCGCCTCACCGTATGAAATCTATACGCTAATAAACCTCCGCTACTTCGCTTATAAACATATTTGTTAAACATTAAAATGTCGGCAGATTAAGGATCTTTTCGTCCGGTTTTGGTGCCCGAGGCGCAGGACTATAAAACCCCCAAAAACTTAACAGTTTGGAAAAATTCACTTCCCTTAGATATTTGGTATCAATATGAAAGGGATAAAATTATTATTATTTTTTTTTTTTTTTTGCGGGGCAAATATCTAAGGACCACTTTGAGGATCAGTGGACTGGAAAATGTTGTGTGCTGGAAGACGGAACCGAGCCAAGGCTCATATATATTACCTATGTGTTATCATTGGCATGCCTGGACAAAAAAAAAGGAAAGAATTATTGGCTGGAAATAGAGTGGATGGGAAAAAAAAAAATGTTGCGTTGGTTTTTTTAATGTTGTATCGGAGACGAAAAAAGGAGCAAAGAGGGAAGAAGACGATTCTCAATAGGTGCCGCGTATGGTATATAACTGATTATAAGGAAATGCTGTATTAAAATTTATTTAAAGGAAATCAGCTAGTATGAAAAAGTAAAAAAAAAAAAAAAAAAAAACGCTGAAAATACTCACCTACGTTCCTTTTCATGTTGATCACGGCCATTGTCTTCGCTAATCTTGACATACCGGGATCACCTAGAAAAGAGACTTCTAAAAAGAAGCACTGAGAACGGGGCAAAGATGTCCAGTGCTCCAGGCTGCTAATTATGCACGTCCCCTGTGTGACATCATCTACCTCTTCAACATGGGAGAGGAAGGTATCTATCAAGCAGGAGGTGTGAATTCACATCTCTCTTGTGTAATGTCACCTCCCTCTCCCAGCATGGGAAAGGAAGGTGCAGGAGGCATGCATAATAAGCAGCTCGAAGTGCCGGACATCTTGTTCCTGCGCTCCGACCTGCTATTTATAAGTCTCTTTTCTAAGTGATCCCGAGTATTTGCAGTGTTTTTTTAAACTTTTTTAGTCTGCATACACACTAACGTTGCCCGCCGTACCATAGCACAGCGGGCACACAGCAGCAAGCGGGGAGAGGAGGAGGGGGAGAGCGCTGCTCACCCCCGCCCCTCTCCATAGGGATACATGGCGCACGGCGCCGTATGCCGTGGAAAAATAGGACATGTCCTATTTTTTCACGGGGTACGGAGCGGTACGGTGCCACACTTGTGCGGCACCGTACCGCTCCCATAGGGCGCCGCGCGCCCATTGCCCTCTATACAAAATGCCTACCTAGCCTATAATAGTGCCGCTTTGACAGGATCAGAAACATACTTTTGCGGTCGCAAACCAATATATGTAAAATTACCTTGTAATAAGACTGATAATAAATGTGTCCCTACCCCTTAAAAGCTAGCAACACACAAGGTTTTTTCCATATTTCCACAGGAACCTATTGTTGGTAGGGCCTGGTTATGTTCAAACAGCAGTAAAGTGGGAAAATTGGTATAAAAATATGTGTCAAAATCCATCTTCTAAACATAGTTGCATAGTAAGTACGGTTGAAAAAAGACATCTGTCCATCAAGTTCTACCAAGGAAAGGAAGGGATGTAAGGGAAAAAAAACATCTAGACCTTTTTTGAAGATTCCATTTCTTTGACCACCTCCTGAGGAAGGCTATTCCACAGATTCACAGTTCTTACAGTACAGAAGCCTTGTCGCCTCTGGAGCTTTGACCATAAACTTATGGTTTCGGTTCCTGTGGTCCTTTCCTCAATTAACTATGTACCAAGTCTGCTTGTTCCAATTGTCCCTGGTATACAATTACAGTACAATCCAACTAGAGGCTATACAAGTCTATGTTCCTGACGCAATTCTGGTTTTCTAGCAGTTGATTCCTTTACTGTTCTTCTGGTCACAGGTTATGTTCTAGACCATGTTCCATCCATGGTCGTGTAATTATTTTATCACTCTATCTGGTTCATGTCCTATTTCGGTGACAACCATTCCAGTGCTGCTCCATTTCATCCTTCTTGTTCAAGTTCCTGGTCCATTGCTAAAGTACATGCTTTTAATATGTCTTGTCCCATGATCAGTCTTGAAATTGTCCCATCATGAATGCTGTGTCCAATCAATGACCATTCTGGGGACTGCAACCTGCAGAAAAGTCTGCGTAGGCACCTGAAGAATTTGTACCTCAATCTAGATAGTGTCAAACCACTTGTAACCATAAGATTTACGTTGTTAAGAGATGTTACTTTATGTTGAAACCTGATTGTTTGCCTGTAACTGTTCGTATGGTTCCTCTTTAGTACTTAAAGGGTTGATCCCACACTACCACTACCAAAATCCTTGAAGAAAGTCAATTTACTATACAATTTATATGTGGGATAAATATCAACAAGTAGATTCACAAGTGCATTATGTACATTGCTTGTCTGTGTTCTTTAGACCTTTATCTTCTTCATTATCTTCTTCTCCATTGTAACCGTATCCTCAACCATCGCCATTAACTTCTCACCATCACTACCCCCCTAGATAATGTCATTATATCACAAGAAATTAGGTCATCCAATGCTAATGTCTCCCTTTTAAAAATCTCATTATGGTCTGAAAACATGTGATGTTAGCATTTTACCCAAATTTTCTGGCAAATGTCAATACACCTACATAACCCCCAACCCCTTCCCATATATCATTCCTATTCCATATGTCAATTGACAACTCGAGTAACAAGTACAAAAGTGAATCCAGTGCTGTCAAGAATGACTGGTCACTACCTGGGCAACGCCCCATGACGAGAATTGGTCAAAATTTAGACCTCAAGAATGACGCTCCACTCCTGAATGGTCTTTTCTATCTGTGTATACTGAGCATATATTGTGGAACAAGGGATAAGCTTAATAGTAGGGCTTGACACATACAAATGATATCAAATATCATATCTGGAACCAAGATGTCCCAATAAAAATAACAACAGTTTATACAAATGTTATTTTGCCTCTCGGAATTCCTGTAAAGCCAGATACACTTAATTTAATTAGTGGATCTTATAAATTAAGTTAGTGAGAATGTAGTTATTTTATGGGCATCAGCCCAATCTAATATGGAATTTGGAGTCATCCCAATTTGTTCAAGTCGAGAGTTGTGAAGGGAAATGAAGACTGAGCATGGAGATAAAATGTTTTGGACATGGAGTGGGATTTTGTCCTCTCCTATTTGGATGATTGTGGGTCTTTATCTTATGTCCACCTGCACAACATAGAAGTCCATGAAGGCAATGGAAAAAGGCCCAGAGAGGACAAAAGACGGATTATAATTCATTTTTTTTGGCAAATGTTCTCTTTCTGAGCTCGAGGGCCTTTTTGTCGGTCATGTACATCTCAATCTACAAGTCAACTATGGTGTCTTTGGAATAACCCCACAAACAATCATTTTTTTACAGTACATTGAATCCTAAATTAACAGAACACACAAAGCCATCTTACACGTGCATCTGCCGTATATATGTAGACTTGGAAGGCTATTGCCAGGTTTGTGATCCTACGAAAATATGCAAATCACCGCAGATATAAGAATCCTCTAAAAATTCTACGCACAGGGGAGTAAGGTGAGCAAAAATTTTCAATCTGTCACATGATTTCAAATTGGTAATGTAGTGTAGTGGCCCATAGCAGGGTCAGTCCCATATTTTCCCCTCCCACTACTTTCCCTTATACTCAATGACTTGGACTCTTTGGCTGTAAAGAGACCAGAAATTCCTTTTACGTGATAGTGGTAGGCGCCATTAAGAGCCATATTTTTCCCCTCCCACTACTTTCCCGATTCCACAACCTTTTTGACCCCAATAACTCAGACTCCTTGGTTGTAAAGTAACCAGAAACTCCTTTATGGGTCTCCGACCAGAGACCTAAGTAGCCATTGCTAATTGTTTCTGTTGTAATATTCCTGGAGATGAGTTCAGTCATTGTACTTGGTTCTGTCCAGTACACTGCGGGTCCAACTTTCTAGAATTTCTTCTCGCCCATTTAGTCTTTCTCAAAGTACAGTGTCCCCAGGTAAGCTTACTGGATATCTAAGAAATCCGATTTCTAAATTCTAAATGGTTGTTTTACGCATTCCTCACTTTTTGTTTTACGCACTTAAAAACCAGTATCTCTTCTTGCATTATGGCTACTTATGGCTAAAAAAGAACCTTTTACCAACTCCAACTGTTTGCATCCTTCAATAGGTGTTACATTTTTATCCCCCACTCAATGGCTAGCTACAGTCATATGGGTGGTCCCAGGTTGTCCCTTCCAGGCCAAGGCCTCCCATTTCACCGATTTCATGTATAGTGCCAAAATGAACACAATTTCTGAGTAACAATTGCTGAGGAACAGCAGGGGCTGGACAAAAAGAGCAATGGACCAACATCTATTGAAGTATGCAAATATATGGAATTTGTGGAAGGGCGAAAGTACTTTATTTAACAATTTTTTATGGCTCAAAACTTTTACAACTTCTCTGTTAAAAAAATACTTTTTTATGACAGATTATGAAGGACGATATTAAATTTGGAAAAAAAAAAACCTCTCTAAGTTCTGAAGGCCCACAATGGCTTGGTTCTTATGTGGCTGAAAATTTTCCAAAATCGAGTTTTGTAGTGAAATTTCACAAATGTTCTCCTTTTCCAATGAATATTCGTTATGCTTTCTTATGCTTTGTGATGCAATGCTCACATGACCTTTATAGGGTCAGACAGTAGGTGTTCTCCTTAAGGAGACAGTGCCAATTAAGGCCACCTTAAAGGCGTGTGGAGACTTAAAGCCATAGATGCTCCACTAGGGAATTCTGGGAAGAATGCAAATAAGTTTTCCAAGGTGTTAAATGGAAAACAATACCTCCTTTTGCTACCTTGAAAGGCAGCCCCCTTAACATCAAGTATGACTTACAAGAAGTCTAATAACATGATGTGGGATTAAGCCAAACCATTATATCTATTCCATAAGGAACAGACTCCCAACTGTAGACAGCACTGTTTCGACCTGATTGGGTCTCCTCAGTACAGCGTAGGGAACTGATTTGGCTATGTGAGAGGCTATTGACTAGGGTCAGACAGTAGGTGTTCTCCTTAAGGAGACAATGACCTTTATAGCAATGTTATCAAAGTCACATGACTTCTCTTTTATTGCTGGATCGGCTAAAAATGCAACTGGATTCTGCTGTATAGTGTCATGACTTAGGTTGGATCTACTCTCTGAAACGCATAGAAGGATTCTCACGGGGTTTTGTGGATGTTCTGCTGGATTATAATTCTGTTGAAATAAGTCTTGGTCTTCATTTCTCCTGTGATAATATCCGTCCTTGCCTTGGGAATAGCAAATAATTGCTGACCACGTTAGAGCAGGCCCTCGCCATTCTACACAAATTCCATAACCTTTTCACAGACCTCACATTTGCAAAAAGTTACACACTCACAAAACCCAAATCTCTCTCTTATTATCCCCCCACTTTGCATTCGCTCCAATGCAAACAATTGTGGAGAAGGTACAGTTTTACAGCCTAGTCTGTGGCTACATGTGGAAAGTTTGAACTTGAATTTACAAGAAGTTTTAAGCTAAGTAGTGGTAAAATTATTTTTCTTTCTTCCCTCAAATATTCTTACATTTGAGTGACAAATATTCTCGAATTACACAATAAACAAAAGATTGACTTTGGAATATATAAGAGTCAGGACTTCTAAGTGGTCATATTTTTTCCTTTTGGTCTTGTACCTAGCTCTTACTGGATTTTCATAATGAAGGGATTTCATCATAACTGAAAGCAAAAGATAAGATAGTACTTTACACAATTAGGGATAGGCTTTAACCTTACAGTTACATACATACACCACTGGAGGCGCCTCTTTCTTACATGTTACTGTGGAGATGTGGATTGCATAAAGAAGATCCCTCCACCTTATGGCACATCAACATTTTTATGCTTGGGTAATTGAGTTTTGACATATATGGTATAAGAGGGTTCAAGAATTACAAACCCATGACGGCCATGGTACCGACTCTGCATCCATGTCTTATAGTCATGATAGACTCCATAAATCATAGGGCACACGCTTTGGCTTACCCTTTTCTTTATCTTATGAGACTTTCTATGGCACAAGTGCTCATTTGTAACTTTTTTTGCACCCAAGACAGTCTCCCTTCAAATAGGCCATTGTCTATTTTTCTGCAGAGTTATCACCTCAATCCAGATGTGAAAGTCACAAATTTTTGCACAAATCTATGGCTGCCCCTGACCAGAAATTAGCTTTTCAAAACTTTTTGAAAGACCAAACGCCTCGTGTATCAATAAAGAAAAACCGCTAAGATACATCCAACCAGCAGAAAAGCTTAGAAACGTCCCAAAAAGCAGACGGACAAAGCCAGACTTAGGGCTCATTCACATGGCCGTCTGCGGGAACGTACAAGCGGCCACAAATTTGCGGCCGCACGTACGTCCCCATAGACGGCAATAGCGGCACGGCGGGGATACAGTGCCACATGTGTGGCACCGATCCGGGCCGCACACCACAAAAAGATAGAGCATGTTCTATCATTCGGCGAGTGTGCAGCCGTGTGCCGCTGTTTTCTATGGAGGGAGGAGGGGTCACCATCTCCTCACCTCCTGCACACGACGGTATGCACGTGTTTATGTCCCCTTATGATACATGTGCCCCATAAAGTCCCTTTATGATCTTTCAGAAACTGACATAATCAGAACACCTCCAATGCTGTTTTTGGAATAAATGTGTTGTGGCAGTTGTACTAAAAGTGTCTGAAAGTAAGGCCTCGTGCACACATCCCTATTTGGCGGCCACTGACTTCTATTATGCACAGTCACATCAAATTATAGAACATTCCTGCCTGAATTGCGACATGGCCAGCGCCCAACCCTCCCGTCTACACCTGCCTGAAACAGGCCGCAAACATGTGCCACATTTCAGCACATGTGCACAAATCCTAAGAGCACCAGATTTATCATGGTGTCTGATGATGAATTATAAATTTTGTGTAGTTTAAGACAGTCTAGTCTAACTTTACACCTTTTATAAGTTGGCTTAGTTTATGCAAAATTCTGAAAATTTACACAAATGTTGATGTATTCCCCTAAGCCTGTATGTTTTTTTAAACTTGACTAAAAAATGTTAATACCTATGGCCTATTATGACTTTTAATAAGACTGGACAATCCCTTTAAGTTACCAGAAGCCTCCCCCTTCTCAAAAACACAATCAGCTGAAACTAAATGAAAAAAATTCTAAAAATGTATAATTCTGTGACCATACATCTTAGATGACAGACAACTGCCCCTCCACATTGACTGACTGAGCATAGATGTGTTCTCATTTGGAGAGGAGAATAAGCCATGTCTGAACACCTGTGACAGTGGTTTATCTCTCTCTGCGACATATGGATCAGACATGTTGAAATTCAACATGCGCAACCCTTCAGATTTAGTAGATGATTGGACAAGATACCTTAGGTACATCTGGTAGAGGTACAGCTAGCATCAAAATCAATCATGATAAACCAGGGACACTTACTCATAGATTCAGCTATATTATATTATATTTGTTATTCATGGCCCCCTTCCTTGTAAAATCAACTTTTAAAATTATTCTAATGAGCCAGAAGGGCTCCCTTCACACTGTAGCTTTACAGGCTGTTACATTGTCTCCCCTCCTTCTGCTCCCTCAGGACTTCCCCCTTCCTCTGCCTGCTGTAATCTCATACAGTGAGAGACGGGGAAGTGCTCCAGCACATTTTAACAGCCTGTGAATCTACAGTATGAAAGGGCTCTAGTAACGCCCCCCCACTAGTGATGTGTCGTTCACGAGGGAGCCAGCACAAAGAGCCGGCTCTTTCAGGTCAACGAGAGGAGTCGCCCTGATAGCCAATGGCTCACTTAGCTTGGCCCCTTTGTGATCACGCCCCCTTTTAACTGGACATTTTGGGTTAAAAGTGGAGTGGGGATGAGTGACTGTCTGGTGACTCAGGGTTCCTGTCCCTCTTTCTTACAGATCAAGTGTTTACTGGATGTCTTCTCAAAGAAGTGACAGAGCATTATGTACAGACACATTTTTCAGGCTGTGCCCCATGGGAATAAAAAAGTATGCAAATGAACTTAGCCAAACCAGAGCCTGCGTTAGCCCATTCACTGTGAAGCCGTTTCAGACTATCTAGTACAGTATACTATTACTTTACCGTTAATAACGATATTTTAGGGAGAAAAAAGTTGGATACTGGGATAATAGGAAACGAATTGGGAGATATGAGAAAAACCGACCAGGTGCCAACGGACACGGCGTACCTGACATTACACAGCAGAAAGGCTGCAGGCAACACCGACACAGGAAACAGCGCTTGTACGCGCGCCAGCTCCACATTAGAACATAGATGCAACCTAATACGCAGGCGGTAATGTTTTTTGTTCAAATACGTTACGAATTGTTATGAATTCCAATTTGCTTTGCTTTGCAAATCTCCAGAGAAGAAGTTGACTGAAGCCTGGCTACCACCTCGTTCTCAGATCGATGTTCTAATATGACCCTTCAAAAAAAAAAAAAAAAAGGACACTTTCACCAAAGAAAAACAATGATAAATTCGCCGAGATATCAGTTTCAGCATAACTCCGAGCAAAGGGGCTAGAGAAAATAAAGATACACATTACGAAATTGCAGGAAAACACGCGGCACGGTTGTGCAGTCATCCATTCCGAATCCAGCCATAGTCAGTAAAATTCAAGCTGTCTATACATTCCTGGGTCTCTCCTATAATCCTCTCCGTGCCCAACTCCGTAGCTCGACATATTCCGCCAGCGCAGAACATAAATATATGGCTCCTCTGAATCACTGGCTATTTAAAACTTTGCAAACATTGGTTTTTATGACCCCTACTGGACTTGGTCTATGGATTTTGCCAATTTCTAAAACATTTTTACAAGAATATATTATTTTCAAACACAGTACATAGAGTTAAAGGGGTTGTCCAGTCACATCGAGTTCCCCCCTATGAAAAGATCGGTGGCAGCGTGACCAGCATGACAAAGGACCCTTCTTCTCGTGATACATGGGGGTCCCACCACTGCAAGTCAACCCTTAACCCGTGGATAGGGGATACATGACATAACGCGTGTGGTTTCTCACCCCCATCTGACCCACCCTCCCTCCTCTGATTTGCCTGCTTGCTTACTGATTTTTTACAGGTTCATTTACCTTTTGAGTATGTCTCTACATTAAGGTATTGTATGCACCCCAAAAAATACTTCTTATTGTGTTTGCATCTGCATTGCTATCATTTGTTTGCATTGGCAGTTTAGGGTTGGTAGTAGGGGGGGGGGGTTCGGGGTTGCTTGGGTCTGCCCCTGGGTTTGGGACCTTGGTCCCTCTACCCAACAGGGGGCACTGTGCTGGATTGTAGCACATTTTAATTGATTTTATTGTGTGTGTCTCACTATTTCATTTTGTTGTTATGTCCTAATAAAAACTAAATATATTGTTACGGCCATATATTTGCACCGTCTATTTCTTTCTCTGCATAATTACAATATTTTTAAATTTGTTATCCTGGGTCTCCTTTCTTCTAAAATCAACTGTTAAAACCATTCTAAAGAGCCAGAAGGACTCTGGTGGGCATTACCAGAACCCCTCCTTGCTTGTTACACTATATCCGCCTGCCCCCTGCTCCCTCAGACCCCTCCCTCTTCCTGATGTATTCTTAACGCAGTGGGAGGGTTGAAGGACTGAGGTACCAGGGAGAAGGCTGTGACAGTCTAACAGCCTGTGAAGCTACAGCAAGGAGGGGCTCTGGTCTCTTTAACATAATTTTAAAAGTCAATTTTAGTAAGAAGGTCATGGATGACAAATATAAGAATACGATCTGGATCTATGGATGTATGATTTCATTTTGTTTGATTTTGATGGTAGATATCCTCAACCTCTTTAAGTAAGCAAAGTCCACCACTTTCCTCAAAATACCCATCCTTTCTTATATCCATCGAAAACATACCCATCGTTGAAGCAGACAAATATAACTTATAATCAAAACTTCCAGGTCAAAAAAGGGACTTTCGGAAAGTTGCTTAAAATTGATAAAAGGGTTATTCTCGAAAACCTCTTAACCCCTTCCCTCTAATTCTGGTTCTCATCTACTTGACACAGACCAGGGGGCAGCTTCTTTTCACTGCTATGTAATAACACTTCAACACCAGCTCATGTGTTCTTCCCCTCCCAAGAGTAAGTGCATCACCAGGAGGCGGGATTACCGCTGCAGTAAAAACCTGCATTGTGGGTACTTTATAAACTTTCTGGATATATTTAGTTTTTATCTAAAAATTTAATTCTTGGTGCACCCGAGGAGGGCCCATTTTTTCCTAAGGCACCATTTTTCTTCTTTCTTTGCTGCCCACCACCACATTGCCAGTCACAGCCCCGATGCCGGTGCACAGAGAAGCTCATTTGCATAAATATACATTTCCCTGAAAGCCACTTTTACCTGTAGGGTGGTAGAATCCTACTCTCATTCATCTTCACATAATACTATGTACAGGGCATTCACATAGCCACAAGTTTTATAACATCTTACTGAACTTAATCCGGAAACAAGAAAATAGTTTATTAGGACTTTACTGGCGAAGTACAGGATATTCTGGTCAACACATAAAAAGTTAAATAGCCTTAGTCAAATAATGAGAGGAGTTAGGGCTAATGTTTTAGCTACAGACATCAAAGAATGTGGAACCGCGATGGGATGCAACAAAATTTTCAACAGGCCTTTCATTTCTTGTATATTTTTGGTCCAATAATCCATTTCCGGTTGGAGTCTGTCTCATTACAATGTTACGAAACTTAACAGAATGTAAAAAGATTATTTTAAACGATGTCTGAAAGAACTTCTTGGTGGTTTCGGAGAAGCCGGTCTGTAATATATGGAGTTTCCAAGGCCACTTGGAGAACTGCTCTTGAGAACAATTAGCTCACTAATATTTGAGAATTTTGAGAAGGAGAATTTTAGCCAAAATGAAATCGATTATTGGCAATCCCCATCATTTGAGACTAAGTGCTCATTCAGATGCGCGTTTTTGAGGTCCATATGCTGTCCGTTTAGTTTTGGGTAATGGCATATTTACCCAATTGGGCTTATTTACTAAGGGTCCGCGGATCGCATTTCCGTTGGGTTTTCCGATGTTTTCCCGGATCGTGCGGCTATGACAGGTATTTAGAAGTGGATTTTGGCGCAGCGGTGCCGGCTTTCGGACTAAGTGCGGGATTTAACTTTAAAATTGTCCCTTACATGCATCAGCAGGAAGATGGGAAGATGGTGAACTCCTGCGGACATGAGCGGGGAAGCAACACATTCAGGAAATCGGGCGCACGATCTTATTGAACAATACACTTTCGGGAACTCCGATAGACCGGGTAAGCAAATGTGCCACGAGGGACCAGGTAAGTAAATGTTTTCTATTGGTCTGTTCACACGTCTGTTTTTTTTTTTTAACAGATGTGCAGACAGTGAGAAAAAAATGACAGTATGTATTATTTTTTTTCTCGTATGCGGACCACAGACCTCCACAGAAGTCAATGGATCCGCAAAAAAAAAAAAAAAACCACGCTCGGAAACATTCTCTTGTTCTCAAATGTAGCCAGGCAACCAAATGGGCAGGGCAAAAAGTAGATTAGAAACCCATTCATTTTTTTTTTTTTGCGGATGTGTAAAAAACTGATGACATACGGACATGAAAAAAACAAATGTGGACACAATACAGACACAGAACGAACCTCACGCGTTTGTATTACTTGCGGATGAGCAGCAGAAACGATGGTCTGAATGAGCCCCTAAGGAAATCTACCATCCAAATCCATCATGATAAACCACTTACTCATAGATCCAGGCACGGTGACTTTGGTAATCATTTTATATTTGTTATCCATGGCCTTCTGCATAACTTTTTAAATTATGCTAATGAGCCAGAAGGACTCTGGCCTTCAGGCTGTTACCCAACCCCCAGCTCCTTCCCTACAGCCTGAGATGTGCTGCTGCACAGTGTAACAACAGCTTGTGAAGCCAGAGCACAGAGTCCTTCTGTAACACTCACATGGCCCTCCAGGCTCTTTACATAATTGTAAAGGTTCATAGATAACAAATATAAGAAGATTACCGCTGTCACGGTTCCTGGATCTATGATTTATAATGCTTGTCTTTGATGGTGGATTTCCTCTAAATAGAACCTGTGACCAGACCCACCTTCATTTACCACCTAGTAGACTTCAAATTAAGACAGTCCTACATGAACCCATTATTAATTATTGAATAATTTTCCCTTTCCCAATAATTATAAATGACCACGGCAGGTGACATGACACCTGAAGCCAATTAGTGCCCTCAGTTGTGCCATATACCACTTGGATGCAGAGGTGACATGGCTGTGGTCATGACCTTCTAAAGCCGTTGTCTGCCTACCCACCCCCTACCAGTCTATACCAGCTATATATGACAGTAATGATGACATCCCAGCACATATGCAAATTATTTGCATAATTTTTAAAGCCTTTTTTTAATAAAAACAAGGGCATAAGAAGCTGTAAGAAGAGCAGATCCTTCCATAGTGGGTGCACACCAGTATGTCAGTGCGCTTGGTTTACAATCCTTCATCCTGGTGGTAAATGTCCTTTAAACATAATTTGATTCTAACTATTTGTTTTGTAGGTTTATGTCAGGAAGGTAAAAAGTTGCCAGCCAAAAGAACATGTCAAGGCTTCGGGGGCCCCTTTAAAAGCTTGTTCTTGGAGCATGCTAGGGAGTCTTTGAGCATGACCTATTTTACGAGCTAAGGAAGAGCTCTCGTAATAAAGCATCATGTAAAGTGGAGGTTTCCAAAAGTCATAAAGGTCACCTGCAGACAACCTGCGTTCTTCCTATTGACACTGGATGCTCCACTTCCCGTTCCTGACTTTGTAGCTCAGCTGTTTTTATTAATAAAATGATAATAAACCCACTTTTGGGAAGATTTCACTCAGAAGTAAATTACTGCTCTGTCAATAAATGCTTTCTACAAACTGCAGAAAAGTGCCAACAATAAGATACAACAAGTTCCACAGGTTCCGTCTATTACCCAACTATATATCGCAAATGTCTCGGCGACTGAACACACTGCGTAAATATTTATTCAGAGGGAAAAAAAACGACATGTGACGGCTGCCAAGATGGTAAAAAACGTAGGAGCGAGTGTGTGCAGGGGGTAAAACAACTTCCAAAGCTCCTTCTTTAGATCACTGAAGAAAAACAAGAAATCTCTATCCTGTTTCTTCTGGGGCCAGATGGTCATATATTATTTTTTTAAGAACTTTTTACACAACTTAACACCTGTACGGGTTTGGCTGCAAATTATGCGAAACCTAAAAATCTTACTGAAAACAATGTGATATCATAAATCTTGCTCAATGTTACGGTAAAGGAGAATTAGCTGCTGCCGCTGTCCCCGGGCGCTAAGGTTAATTTCAAACAACTTTGGACTTAAGAAACTTGATGGATGTGGATGCGGTCGAGAGGGAGCGAGGAGGAGGCACTTTGAGGTCTAATTTAGGGACGGTAAGATTTTGGAGGTATTCTATGCTATGGTAAACCAAAAGGGTTAATTATGGGACTACAAAATTGAATACACGTACTGTATGTGTATGCTTTCCTATTTTTCGGACTATAAGGAGCACAAAAAATCCTTTGATTTTCTCAGAAATCAAAGGTGCGCCTTATAGTCCAGTGCGCCTTATATATGAACCGCACTTACAGACAACAGCTGCCTTGAACTGTGCACAGGTCTGCCACCTGCTGGTCATTCATCCTTATAATCAGGTGCGCCTTATATATGAACCTAGACATTTTAGCAGGCATTTATTGATGGTGCGCCTTATAATTCGGTGCGTCTTATAGTCTGAAAAATACGGTAAATTATTCCAAAATTCCTATAAAACCCACTATGGAGACACGTGTAGCACTATCAGTATGGCACCTAGCACCTTACACTGAGTTGCCTACATAAATTTTTTTTTTTTTGTATTAAACCATCAATTTCTGATGTGTGTAAATAAAAGTATGACTAAAACAGAGCCTTAGATGCACAACAACTTCTAAATCTGCAGAGATCGTACACGTCCAAAGGCACATATTCATAAACTGAGAAAATATTGGGATAAGGGCTTATTCACACAGCCGTTATAAGGGCCGTGATGTGGTCGCATGATTTGATAACGGCCCCAACAGACTTCTATGGCTCCCGGTAAAGGTGCAGGGAGCACATGGTGTGACACCGCACCATCACCGAATCGGGCCATAGTATCGCTAAATATTGGAAATGTTCTATATCTCAGCAGATTTGTGCTGCAGCAGCTCGTCTGCCTATGGAGGGAGGAGGGGTGAAGAGCGCTCACCCTTCCCCTCTCCTGCTGCTGGCCGAGTGCTCATCCAGGATCCGGTCTGGGTGTGCACCTGACCATCTGAATGTACCCTAAATTGTAGTTTTTGAAAAAATATACAAAATAAAGAATATATTTATTTAAAAAAAAAAAAAAGAGATCAAACACAAAGTGATTGTACAGGCAGTCCCCGGGTTACGTACAAGATAGGTTCCATAGGTTTGTTCTTAAGTTGAAATTGTATGTAAGTCAAAACTGTATATTTTATAATTGTAGTTCCAGACAAAAATTTTTTGCTGTAATTGGACCAAGGATTATCAATAAAGCTTCATTACAGACACCTTACAGCTGATCATTGCAGTCTGTAACTAAAGTAAAATCCAGAGATCTTCACCAGAGGTCACAGTGGGCAGAAATGTCCGTCTTTAACTAGGGGTCGTCAGTAAGTCGGGTTTTTCTTAAGTAGGGGACCGCCTGGTCAGTGATCTGTTCCCATGAAGAACATGCAAAAAGTTAAATATTTCAACAGTCTTGAACTTTCTTACGCGTCTTTCGCATGAGAGTTCGATCAGTGATCGATCAGTGGTCGGTCAGTGAAAAACTGGAATTTCCTTCAGTTCATCAGTTTTCGGTCAAGAGTTGGAGCAATGTTTCAGTTTTCACGTGCGTTTTCAATTCATTTTTACTGCGTGAAAAAAAGACCGATGGCTGTGGCGCATTCAGTGATTGGCTGTCCTGTTGCCTGCTAGTGCTAACCTCAACAGCCAATGTTGTGTCAATCATCAATGAAAAGGTCTGTCTCCAAGAGTGACCACTTAGAGGACTCGAGCGTTCAACAGAGTTAAACTTATTAAACTGACCACCTTAAAAAGGACAAGTTTGGGATCTTGTGTAAACATTTTATAGTGCTAGGCCAAACCCGATTATCGGTAGTTCCCTAAAAGCAGACATTTCTCAAAACCCTTTAATAAAGCAGACACTTAGCAGATGAATAGTCATCTATATAATATGAGAAGAGCTTGAATAATCCAGAACATCTCTCCGTTTTGGGTCATCTGGTCCCCAATAAAGTCCTTACCCATGGGGTACATGAACCAGGGTTGTCTACATGTCGCTGGTGTTATAAACTATACAGATTGCGCCTGAAAAAATACAAGTCTACGCTGTAAAGATGAAGAAACTTGGAGTGTAAACATTTCCTTCATGCTTAAGAAGTGGTCCTCAACATTGAGTTCTGAAGAAAAAGGTTATTTATACGATTTTAAGGGAAGTTCTGCAGGTGGCTTCAAAGCTTTATTTATTTCCTGACATTACACAAATCATTTACTAGAAATACCGTGTAACAAGCTGTAAGTTTATACAGTTCATCTTCCATAACTTTCAAGGTGATATTTTTGCAGTGTGCATTCCTGAATTTCGTAATGAGGACCTTTCATTTCGTCCACTTACTACAACACTTCCTTTATAGGATCAGCTCCACTCATTCCATTAGTTGGCCCTTTTGCTTGAGTCCTGACCATTTATCGAGTGATCAATGGCGTTAGTTCCAACTGCTAATATGCTAACGAGGATTCCCACTGTCAGGTGGGTGGTCCTGGAAGTGATCACACAGGACCACCAATCTCCTATGTGGGGTGTACATGAGAAAACAATCTGACCCTTGGGGTCCGACTGTTGGTCCCCCACTAATCATAACAACAAATCCAGGCAGTTTTTGGAAATGGGAGTCTCGTTCTCACTAACTAAATGAAGCGACAGGTCAACCATGCATCCTGCCACTCTTTCAATGCTATCAGTGCCTGGAATAGCCAATCACAGGACCCAGCTATATCCGACAATGAATGAAAGCCAATCTCAGCAATTTCCGATGCTTCCATTAAATGGAGGGGCGGGACCCATACTTAACCTGTTGCATCTTTCAGTTAGTGAGAATGAGACCCCCATGATATGAGAAGGTATGTTCTTGTGGGGGTCGGAGCAGTTGCTCCCCCACCGAACAAATTGTTATCCAACAAAACTCCAAAATCAGAAAAAAAAAAGACTTTAAAGTGGTTCTCTGAGAATCAATGGTCATTGGTGAGGAAACCTGAACTTCAAAGATCAGCACAATGAAGGGACTATGATGAGAGGCCAGGCTTAGTACAGCAACAGATTCCAAAGACCTGAATATTAAACTACTTGGAACATATTTACCCGTTACAAGGACTAGGTACCCCAGATACCCTTAAATTTATATTGGCCCCAGCAGTGCACTTGCTATCACACCAGTAGCATGTTCTGAAGATAATAAATGATATTTTCTTGCATTTCTGGCTACACACTGTGCAGAAATGCCTGTGAAATGTGACCAAAACGAAGTAGACCTTTGCCCCGCTGTTCAAGCGGTAGCCTAAGGCCGGGGACAGACAAGAATACCATGCTACACAAATTCACAATGTGTATCTTTCTTTTATCCTTCCCACCTCAAATGTGGTCACTTTCCCGCTCATGAAGAATGACCGACAAAGAGACGGCCTTGAATAATGTAAAGCCTGAGCCAACATATAAGTTTTGTGATCACCTTATTCTAATGGATGGTACAGTGAAAAAACCACTTACAAAAAACACCTAAAACCAGCCACGGAATGCATTAAAAATTTGGCTTACGCCTAAAAGCCTTGGTGGTCACCCAGTGTTCTTACATTAACATGTAAAAGGAAAAAAAGCCTAACGAAAGTGGTGCAAACGTAGACCAATGGAAGCCATTTAAAGAAGACCTGTCACCAGAATTTCACCCCTCACACTGGTAATACCATCGGGTAAAGGGTTAAAAGTCTTCCTCATATCACCTAAAATTATCTGCCACTGAGGTGCTGTTGCCTAATTATAGCCGTTTTTCCGCTATGAAAATGAGCAGACCCTGCACCGTCCAACACCCCAGCTCCCCTTCACGACCATCCAAGCCAGAGGTGGTGGAAAGGGGAAAATAGTGATACACTAGCATTTGTAATTATTTCAGTACATCAATACCACTTTTGTGGCATAGAAGTCCTGATAAATACCCCCCATAGGGTGCTATACAATGTACACTGGTGCATGGTGGGATGATGTTCCTCCAACACTCCTGCAAGCCTGATATATCCAGCAAGCAGCTGCGCCCATTGTACAATTCAACATCCGGTCCTGCCTTCCGTAGAATGGTGGGACAATTTCTGCCCATTAAACGGGTCAAAACGGGCACAGGCTATAAGTGTCCCTCCCACTTTCTCCTATATTTTTCGTACGGAACATTTTTTATAGTAAAGACAAACTATTATGTACAACTTTGCAGGACACTAGGGACTAGGTGTCCAATTGCTCAGGCGCCCTGCCAAATTGGAAGGTGCCATAAATAACTACCAATGTATAGTGATTTGTAAAAGCATAGTCAGGTGTAATGGGGGAGTAGATATTTCACACTGTCTCCCAAAAACACTTAATATTCTAATTGACGTTTTAATAAAACTAATTTAATAATAAATAAATAAAAATAGTCATATAGACACATACGCACACATAGGTTGATATTCATTGTACGTTGGCGCTCACGTACCGGCGTATGATAGCTCTGCCACCCCTCTAACGCAGCTGGATACATCAAGAGGCTTGCTAAAAGTTCGCGAGTTGCAGCGAGTTCGCCGGGGTGGGCCAACGCCCTACACCCCCCTTCCCGTCACTCCACGCACCCTTGCAGGGAGGTGGCATAAAGGGAAAACGATCGCATGTGCTAGTGATACACTAGCATTTGTCATTATTTCAGGGCGGAAGTCCTGATAAATACCCCCCACAGGATGCTATTTATCAGACGCTGGTGCATGCTGTGATGGTGTTCCTCCACCCCTCCTGCAAGTCTGATACATCCTGTAGAGCTTTGTCCAATGTATAATTCTACGTAAGGTCCTGCCTAGCGTAGAATAGCGCTTCAAACTGTGCTCGTTCAGGTCGGGACACAGGCTTTAGCTAGTGTGCAGGTACAAGGGCAGAAACCCTAACAACCCACCTACCCACCAGACGCACCTCCCTTCACACCCACTTGGTGTGGAGGTGGCACATAGGAACCGTGATTATTTCAGGACTTATACCCAAGACAACTGGCCTACAAGACCTGATAAATCTCCCCATAATCTTAACGATATGTAAGGTTGTACATGATCTACTTAAACATCTTCATTCAAACCATGTGTCTGATGTCTCCCAAACTCTGAAGAGTGTATTCAGAAACTTGAGCAGCGTGATGGGCAATCGCAACAATGGAAATTTATTTTATAAAAATAACCTCATGATGTGAAGAACGACGTGAAATAAGAATAAGCCACAAGCAGATGTGTCTGAGAACATCATATTTCAACCTTTGCTAGTTGCTTTTGTCACTCTAGGACTACCACAGATGGAGATAAGATAAAGTCCTAAATAGATACCAGAAACATTCTTCTGAGCCGTTATGAAGAGTCTGTCAAGCTGTCCGGCTGATATCCCAGTTATCCAAAACAGAGCCCAAGATCAGAAGAAAAAAAGCGGCAGCACAAGTGCATTCGTTCTTCTCAGGTTGCATAGCGCAGACCATCCAAATAGAATTCATATGATATTTTCTTAAAGGGAAACTGTCAGGGTAATTTGGGGCAATAAAACCACCGACAGGTCCAGAAGGACTGGTGGTACACCTGGATTCTGGCCAGGGTTGATGGTCAAATACAATCCCTATTGTATAACTGGGTAAAAATGTCCTCAATAAGTAATTGCCAGTCTGGTAAGCAGTGGCAATATACAAGTCAAGAACTTCGAAAGAAACACTCATCCTTTTGTTTGAGCATTGTTTGTATATTGCTTATTTTGATGATTCCTCGTGATCGGCCATATTTTCAACAGTTGATATATTTCCAGTAGATTTTACTTGGACGTCGGAGCATATGGCCGATCTGTTTTCACGAAAAAAATCTCATGAAAATGGAGCAGGGTATCACGTTCAAGACAAGCTGATACAACCTAACACTTCTCAGAGCTGCGGGGGTCATCAACGAGCCTAATCACCACTTCACCCAAAGGTCAAGGGTTTTAAACAAAACCCTCCAAAGCCATGTTAAGTATCTGTGTGAGTTAATTTCCCACCATGTCTCACATTTGATGTAAATATAGTGTTACCTCTCACCCTTCACTTTCTGTCCTTCTTGTCGCTTAACAGGTTTTGATTAATTACTGGAGGTCTATAGACTGAGCAGTATGGCAGGCACCAACAACCTTCTGCAATACCAGATGCTGCCAAATACCTCGCTATATGTTTCCACCTAAATTATTGTGGCTGAAGACCATATTGGATTATTTTTCGCTCTTGTGGGGTTTTACTAATTTCCAAAAAGTAGAGTGTAAAAAGCACCGGTCACATACACCCCCATTCTGGTTAAAACTGAGACAGGGGTCTCCAGATTAAATCCAACGTGGATATTAAATGAAAAACAGGGATGTTGTTCTTTTTCACTTAACTTTTATCTAAAATAAATTTTACATGAAATGGAAGCAGGAGCTAGGGCCATGAGAAGAAAAAAAAGGACACATACTCTCTCCAGCTCATGCATCGCTTAGGCTCTTCTGGGTTTAGGTCTGTGTCTGACTAGGGGTCACAGGACCCACTTCATACAACGACTGCCCTCATTGGACCAGATGACAAGATAGGAAGTGACATCCATATTCAGAGGAAGTGGCTCATTTGATGAAGAAGGTCCTGAGAACCTACACAATTTTTAGAGGATGTGAAGTCATAATAATAATCTTTATTTCTATAGCGCCTTCATAGGGGACACATACAAATAAAATAAAACGTTACAGAGTACAAACAGTCATATGGAACAACAGGAGTGAGAGCCCTGCTCACAAGAAGGGGGTGACACAAGAGATGTAAGAGCTTGTATAATGGTCCGGCCATTCTTTACAAGGGAAAAGTATAAAATAATTTAATAAATAAAAATTCTGCTGCCTGAACCAACCATCAGCCGCCATCTTATATACAGTCCAAGGTGAATGTAACCAACAGATTGGAATAGAGATAAATGTCTGAGAATTGGATGCTTGACTATTGGAACCCCCAGTGATCATCAGATTAAGGATCCACAACAAACTCTAGTGCCCAATGTAAATGGAGCAGTGTGGGATATGCACAGACATAGCTCCATTTTCATAATCGATGGAGGTTCCAGTAGTATCACCTCCAGTCCCAAAGAAAAAGATTACGTTTTAATGGTTAATGCCACGTAGGGAGCTTAGTGGCCAGAAAGTGCAGTAATGTCCATGCTCTTAAAGCTGGAAGTTAAAGATGGTTGGACAGGTACAATGAAAAAAGTGGCTTCATTAGGCTTGAGTTTAAAGACTGTTATACACACTGAGCAGCTGTTGACAACCTGGCCCATCTTCAGTCATACATCAAATATCTCTCCGGACTCCCTCACAAACACCTATAAAGGGCTCAGCATGTAAAATGAAGGGCTAAATCTGCTGGCAGAAGCTTACTGTCTGTGACAAAAAGGATCGGAATACTGAATTCCAATTTACCTATATTTCCTCTCCCGAAATTCTTCCAACGGGAGGATTTGGGATGCCCCATACATATAAGATGGTTGGCCCTACCCGAAGAAATTGTCAGATTTGGGAGAATTTCATCTAATGTGTATAGAAGGCCCTACAGCTTATGGATATTAAATTGAGGAATTAGGAGGACTACCAAGAATCCAAATGGGTTACTATTCTGTGTACTTAAATTTCATCTTTGCTGTAAGTGAAAAGACCATTTTCAAATAGAACATATAAGAGCAGTGTAAGGCTACATTCACACGAACGTATGGGGGACGTATATACGGAATAATATATGTCCCCCATACATCACAATGGCCTCACGCCGCCATACGGGAGCAGTATGGTGCAGCACACGTGCGGCACCGTACCGTTCCGCAGCCCATAGAAAAATAGGACATGGCTATGTTAGGCTGTGGAGAGGGGCAGGGGTGAGTGGCGCTCTCCCCCTCCTCCTCTCCCCGGCACTGCCATCCTCCCACCGTGCTATGGTACAGCGGGCAACGACAGTGTGAATGTAGGCTAAAAGTGATGATCTACGTAGACTTTTCCTCTTTTCCCATACATCTAAGAAAGGCTCTAGTAAAAGGGAGTCTGGTGGCAACATCCCTGTTCTCAGGAGCTAAAGTTTTAATTTGTTGTGTTATTCCGGGCACATATCATCACAGTAATACCTCATCTTTACGAAGTTAGTATAAATCAGGCTTAAGGATTACCTTTGAACACATGACACAAATTGGTTATGACTGATGTAATCCAGAGACTATTGGTAGTTGCTAAGGACCGGTGTAAATTATTTAGAACACCACATATCTTCCAAATTTGTGGTTTGGGTGGTAATTGGTGCTAGTCATCGAAGCTGAATGGGAATGTGTTTCCTCAGAGAGGAATACCATGTGAACCATTCAGGCTCGAGGGCGATTTGTTTTTTAAAACAATATAAGATCATGACGTCTTCTCCCAGCCACAATAACTAATATGAGAAAAAAATCTAATTGTATTCTCTCCGACCCACAAAAATGACTCCTGACTTCATTTATGTATCCTTTTCTCGGAAAGAACAGTGGTTCATATAAGGATCTTTATGGAAAAAAATGTACAGATGGAACCGAGCTAACTGCTTTGTGGTGAAATAAATCAGCTTACATCTGTTCTGGTAGCCATATATATAAGCACCCGACAGTAAGTATGATCAGGAAATGCAAGATATTTCCTGCAATCAGGAGAAGCAGTGATTTTCTGGATTAAAGCAACACAGCTGGAAACGCAGCCTATCGATTCAATAGAAACTTAAGAGTAAGACTTAACTATGTCATGATGAAACAGGAGGCTCGTGCCAGGGATGACATCACTGACAAGGTCCAACCATAAGCCAATCAAGTGCCTCTGTTTATGACAGTTCCACTACATCATGGGAGAGCCATGAGGAATCTCTGAAAAAATGTTTTCACCTCCGGGAACCCTATTGCAGTTCCAATTGTAAAGTTGGCCACTCATTTCAGATCTGGTGGGCAAATATTCATTGCCATAGGACAGTGATTGCAAACTTTTTAGAGACCGAGTGCCCAAACTACAACAAAGACCCGCTTATTTATCCCAAAGTGCCAACACAGAAATTTAATTTGTGATTTATAGCTCTTCTCTGTCACAGTTTTCATTGATACCAGCACCTGAGGACACAAGTAAAGCAGAAAATAGTCCCAGGTAGAGCTGTCACTTTAAAATAGCTCTGTGCACAGGAGGTCCTGGGCTGTCTGGGACTGCAGGAAGATACCTGGACTCATCTCTGGTGATGGCCTGAATGCCTACAGAAAGGGCTCTGAGTGCCACCTCTGGCACCAGTGCCATAGGTTAGCCATCACTGCCATAGGATGTAGTCTTCTTCCACACCAACACATAGGTAGATATGGTTCAGCCAACCAAGGATGAAGAGGATTAAAGGGGTATTCTGGGAATAGGAACGTCTGACACAAAAACCATGATGATATAAATAAATTAATACAACAATACTCAATGTCATTAGTCACAAAACAAAGCTTAAATAGCTTGATTTTATGATTTACAAAATTTTATGGCCTCTCTAAAGTAGGTGGCCACCACTGGAAACTACAAGTCCCATGATCCTTTAGTTCTCAGTAACTCCTCCTCCCTCTTATGCTCTGCTCTCAGTGATGATATAACAGACTTTCTTGCTCTGTTACCATAGTAAATATGTGTAACTGCCATCCCTGCACATCACTACAACACTGGCCATACTGGATGCACTGCAACCAACCGATTACAGCCAAACATAGTGGTGATCACATGACCTGCCCAGGCAGATGCAGGACATGTGATGTGGACATGTGACCAGTGGCCATCTTCTGTCTTGTGTCTGCTCCGCAATGGACCGCGTGGAGGAAATTAGCGTACTGATTAAAGGGCCAGTAGCATTTTAATTCTTCATTACATTGTATGTCAACAGCATTTTCTGCTAAGGGGAGCAAAATTTTAAATAACAACTAATTACATATTAGCTTATATTTTGAGTACCCATTTGTATATGAATTATGCTTATTCCTGGAATACACCTTTAAGTATTAGAGAAATGATTTGGCATGTCTTAAGAATTGGGAATGCCTAACTCTCTGTCTTTCTAGAGCAAAGTTTGGGAATGTCTGTTTCTTTCCCCCAACTAATGCTAAAAGGGAGTAGTTTGAATACCACTATGCAAGTTAGGTGGCCAGATGGTCCCTCTGAAGCTGAAGGATTTAGCTGCAATCGTCTAATTTGTATGGCTACCCTGCATCTTGGGTGAAGGGATGTATATTTCTGTAATTCTCAAACTTTTTGCTTTTATTTGATGACTGCTTTGCACTTATTCTTTTCGTTGCTCTTCTGTAGAACAACTTAACAGATGCAAGAGAAATAATACTATAGACTCAGGCTCAGATAAATCAAAGCAGTCAGACTACTGTGGAAGATTTGGCCCAGTAGAGACCGTGGTAGCGGGTTTTTGTGATGCAGTTCAAGACAGTGACACCAAGGTACCGTCCAAAACAGGTGTTGCCTGCGTTTATTTCGTCAGCAGGAACAAAATAAAACAGCCTTCACATTCAGGCATCAAAACAAATAATATCCTACCCGTCTGGGTGCTAACTATACAGAGTTTCTCTAACTCACCACTAACACAAAATATTCCGCTGTTCCAGGCACAGAGGTCAGGGCTGTGTGCTCTCCAGCCTCCACTCAGAGAGACAACGCTCTCAGCTCTGCTCAGCAGCTTTATGCAGACTGATTAGGCTGCTCCCACCACCTGTGTCCAAGGTGCTGGACAACACAAACTCAGCACTCAGGCCTTGCATAGTATGAAAACCTAGGGGAAACATACCGCCCACCCACAGTTAACCCCTTCAGTGTCTCACACTACTAACACATCTAAACTTCTCCTATTGATGGTTAACTTTTTGGATCATTTTTATTGACTAATAAAAATTAGAAACACAAATTGGTTCCGTCTAAACTTACTCTTTGGGTCCATATTATTAACAATGTTGAACTTTCCATAGGGAAAAATTAAGGTTCTGTTCCAGTAATCCCATGATTGCTGACCTACTATATCGGTGTTACCGAACTAGACTAAAATTATCAATATTGGTAGAGAACACCAGGTTATCTAAGAAGGCTGGGATACTCCCCACAACAAAATTATCTGAACAAAATGGGACAACTATGGAGGTCGGTAGAAGGTATGTTGAAAAGGAAACACTGTGGAGGGTGAATCTTGTTATGCCAGATCCTTTGTTCTTATGGGAGATATACCATTGAAACCACATATGTATGGTAGGTCAGGAGAAGCAGCAAGGGCCACCTAAACATCAAGGGTGTTTGAAAAACCCTCAAACAATTCACTGATGACTGAATGACAATACTTATACATATAAAGAAGCTGCTAATAGAAATCATCTCCAGGGGCAGAGAATAATTAGAATACTTGTATTGTCTCACACTCCGTAAAGGTCAAGGCAGCATTCATCATGCATTCCACAAGGAGTGAGGCTGAATGCTAATATTTTGGGCTTTACGTGTGTGTTGTGTTTTCACTTCATGGACATGGGTTCCATGTAATGTAGAAGGTGTTATAGACATGATGAGGTTGAGGAGGTGATTCTTCAATACTCTTTTGTTCAATAAAAGTCCAATAACTTTGTAGTATAGTATCCTATTGTCGAATATCCATCAACTAGAGAATGTGGGTTTACCCCACACTTTAGAGGACTATGTAAAGTCTGACCAGTGGCAGAGCTTCACTGGTTATGTATCATCTCTCCAATAACTGTGTCCTACTGAATAATATAACAATTCACAGTACACAGCACTCCTTTTAGGACTATTCTATGGTGACTGATTGCCTTTCAATTGGTTTGTCAGGCACCACAGGAGACGATGACGTAAACCGCAAAGTGGGTTAGACTTGCTGCGGTGTGGTACCACCAGGTCGCTCCACAGGAGCGACTTTGTCTGCGGTGGCGGCCAAGGTGAAGTACAGAATCATCAGACAGATGGGGACATGCAGGAGGTCAGGACAGGCGGAGCAGGATCGGAGTCAGGAGCAAGGCCAAAAAACAAAGCAGGCAGTAGAGGAGCGGAGTCAGGAATGGAACCGTGGTCACAACGGGAATTCGGAATACAAGCACAGGGCATCAGACAAAGCTTTCTCTAAGGTTCTCTAAGGTGTGCAGGGAGAGGTTAGGTTATAAGGGATTCTGGGAATGGCCAGCACCAATCAGCGTTGCGCTGGCCCTTTAAATCTTCGTGAGCCAGCATGACAGGGACCGTCGGAACAGTAAGTGCAGCAGCGCTGGAGCATGAAGAGGTGCACAGGTGAGCCCGTGACCCGAGAGAGTCATAGTATCCCCCCCCCCCCCCCCCCAGCTCCGGCCTCCCTCTCTTCTTGGTCCCAGAGAAGATGGGAGGAGACCTGCGTTTCTTGTCGGCCTGGATCTTGGTTCGAGTAGAAGCGGTAGCAATGAAAGTCGAGTCTGCTCCTAGATGGAGTTCAGATCCAGAACCAACTCTTCCATGGCAGGAACGTCCGAGGACACAGGTAGAGGAAGAGGATGGCGTGGGTGCAGTCCATAAGTGATGAAAAATGGAGCAGAGCCGGCAGATGCTGAATTCAGAGAGTTATAAGAAAACTCAGCCTATGGCAACAGAATGGACCAGACGTCCTGACGGCAGAGATAAAATGGCAGAGATAGCAACCAAGAATCTGATTAACTCTTTCCACTTGGCCATTAGATTGCGGATGGCAGGCAGAAGAAAAGTCCAATTTCACTTGAAGCTGGCTGCACAGAGATTGCCAGAACGTGGAAACAAACTGGACCCCCTGGTCAAGAATGATGTGCTGAGGAAGTCCATGAAGCATGGAGCAGATGGCAGACCTGGCAGAGGGACAAAATGGGACATTTTGGAAAACCTGTCAGTTACCACCCATATGACGGTATTACCAGAGGAAGGCGGAAGGTCTTTGATAAAATCCTACATAGTCAAGAGAGTCCACGGGCAGCTGGGTATCAGCAACGGCTGAAGAAGACCAGCAGGTTTGAGACAAGACGGCTTATTTCAGGCATAGGAAGTGCAGGAACCCACAAAATCCTGTACATTCTTGACCAGATCAGGCCATCAATATGAACAGGAAATGAGGGCTACAGAGCGCTGCACCCCAGAATTCCCAGCCACACGTGAGCAATGTCCCCAAGTTAATATCCTCTTCCAAAGATCGGGTCGGACGTAGATCTTGCCAGGCGGTAGCTGACGAAGGTCCACTGAAGCAGTCCAGTCACAGAGCAGACATGTGGAGGAGCCAGTTCTTCCCCAATCAGAGGCACGGGAGAAGGCATCAGCCATGACGTTCTTTTCTGCCTGAGTGGAGAAGTGGAGAAGAAAATTGAAACGGGAAAAGAAGAGGGACCATAGAGCTTGTTGCGGATTGAGCCACTGAGCAGTCTGGAGATAGAGGAGGTTCTTGTGATCTGTGTATATGCAGACTGGAAAATGAGCTCACTCCAGAAGATCTTCTAAGGCAAGTTTTATGGCCAATAGCTCTCGGTCCGCTATGGAGTAATTCTTCTCTGTGGGGGATAAAGTCTTAGAGAAGAACCCACAAGTGAGATTTCGGCCTTTGGGCCCTTTCTGGGTGAGCACTGCTCTACCTCCTACTGAGGAGGCGTCAACTTCCAGCTGGAATGGCTTCTCCGTATCAGGCCGTGTAAGAAATGGGATCGAGGCAAAGACAGACTTTAATTTAGAGAAGGCTTCTTCAGCCGCTGGGGGCCAGAATCTAGGACTGGCGTTCTTCTTGGTCAGGACCACAATGGGAGATACAAAAGAGGAGAAGTGTGGAATAAACTGCCGGTAGTAATTGGCAAAGCCCACGAATCTCTGTATAGCACGTAGTCCTACTGGGCGAGGCCAGTGGAGAACCGCAGACAACTTAGTAGGATCCACCTGGAGGCCCTTGTCCGAGATGATATAGCAAAGGAAGGAAAGACTCTTCTGATGGAACTGGCACTTCTTGAGTTTAGCATAGAGGTGATTGGCCCTTAAACGACTTAGGACTTGCCATATATGGGATCGGTGAGACTCAAGGTCCATAGAGAACACAAGGATATCTTCGAGATAAACCACAACACAGGTATGTAGCTCTGAAAATGTTGTTGATGAATTCCTGAAAAACAGCTGGTGCGTTACGGAGTCCAAACAGCATAACCAGGTGCTTGAAGTGCCCGTCGCAATTATTGAAGGTGGTCTTCCCCTCGTCACCTTCGCGGATACGGATGAGGTCATACGCCCCACGTAGGTCTAGTTTGGTGAAGACCTTGGTTCCGAGTACACGGTCAAAAAGTTTTGTGATCAACGGCAATGGATAGTGGTTCATAACGGTGATCTTGTTAAGGCTGGGATAGTTTATGCAGAGACGGAGTGACCCATCCTTTTTGGCCACAAGGAAAGAGGACTTACGCATGAACCCAATCTGCAGATTCTCTTTCATGTAGGCCGACATTGCTGCGGTTTCGGGCACAGACAGTGCGTACACCCGACTCCGTTGAAGATATGTGCTCGGCAGCTGGTCAATAGGGCAGTCGTAGGGACGGTATGGTGCCAAAGTCTCTGTTTGCTTCTCTGAAAAAAACTTCAGCATAGTCCATATATGGAGCAGGGAGACGCACCATAGGCTTGGAGAACTTTGGAAGAGACACAGTAGAGAGAGGACAAGGAAGCTCCAGACAACGTGACTGGCAGACACAGAAGAACTGAAGACGTGGACCGGGTTTGCATGTAAAAAGAAAGTCTCTCCTAGTGCAAGACCCCCACTTGCAGACACAGAGGTTTAGTGTGGTATCGAATCGGGTCTTGGAGAATCTGCCCACTGACGAGATGACCAGCGACTTCTCGAGAAGGACCGCAGGAAGACGGTACTAAGAGACCAGGGCAGCATCCACGAAGTTTCCTGTTGAACGAGAATCCAGGGAAGGCAGAGGCTTGAAACTGATTACCCGCTCTGGAACTGAGTAGGACAGGTATGTTCAAACTTTGCTCTCACCTAGGGATGCTTCTCCCAAGAACCCTAGGTGTGCACGTTTCCCGAATCGTGAGGAGGGAGTGGACAGGTCTGAAGGAAGTGTTCAAGAATGGCACAATAGAGGCAGAGGTCCTACTGACGTCGCCTGGATCGCTCCTGGGGAGGCAGACGAGCTCTATCCACCTGCATCGGTTCCCCTGCAACAGAGACAGGTGGCTGAAGTGGCCTTTGGAAGGCAGGAGCCAGACGAGGCAAACGTCGGACCCCAAGTTGCACTTGCTTGGGACGTTGTTCCTCAGAGCACTCCATAAACCAGATTTCAATCTGAGTGGCCAGAGAGATGAGACCAGTCAGGGTAGACGGCAGGTCACATGCGGACTTTGTGCATCTTTAAGCTGCCCAGAAAGTCCCTTTTTTAAGGTTGTGATCGGGGCTGCTTCGTTCGAGGCTAACTCAGAGGCTTGGGTACGGAACCGAACCGCGTAATCACCAACAGACAAGTTCACATAACGCAGGTTCAGCAGCACGGTCTCAGCAGAAGACGCCCGTGCAGGTTCCTCAAAGACGGAACGGAAGATGTAATATTAGCTGTGACCGGGTCTTTTCTGTCCCAGAGAGGAGTAGCCCATGCCAGTTATAAAAAACTGATGGGGGATAGATTTTAGAACTGCAGTCAAGCTTTCTTTAGTCACCAGACTCCAGGAGAACTGATAAGTGATCTCATTGGATACAGAGATATCTATCACAGCAAAAGAGGTGTTCTGAGGAGGGGAGAGCTTGACTTCTGAGTTGAACTCTCTGTCCACGTGATTTTATACAACCAACTTCCATCTCACTTCATAGTTGCTTTTCTGGATAATGGTAATAACACACTAGGCCATAAAATAGACATGATTTGGAAGGCTCCCTGACAAAATACTGGTGCTGACAGGATCCCTTTAAGACGAGACCCCTAATTTTACCACCAAAAACTGGGGAAAACTACTGACTCGAGTATAAGCCGAGGGTGGGAAATGCATTGGTCAAACCCCCCCCCCCAGTAGTATACAGCCTGCCAGCCCCCATGTAGTATACAGAAGCCCCTAGTAGTATACAGCCTGCCAGCCCCCATGTAGTATACAGACTGCCCCCCAGTAGTATACAGCAAGCCCCTGGTAGTATACAGCAAGCCCCTGGTAGTATACAGCCAGCCTGCCCCCACAGCCCTTAAAAAAATAAACTTACATACTCACCCTCCGGCTTAAACTAGACATTTATGTCCAACATAAAAAAACTACTTAAAAAGATGCAAAAAAGAAAAATCTACTTTTTAATTACTGTTAATGGCTGTTGAAATATATTGGAAAAAAAACAAACAGTCGCAGAACTTTGTTATTCAGAACTCTCCCAGACTCATATGTCACTCCATAGAGATGGTGCACGAGACATAGAAACCCCCGGCTCAGCTACTAAAGTACACAGATCCAGTTCCCATTATAGGGGGACACATATTCCAGCGAAAATAGAGATGTGAACACACGTTTCTGATTATTACACTTCATATGTTATCCAAAGTTAGCAGTTAACTTTTATTGGCCATAATAAAGAGGTTGCACAACACTCTGGCTGCATGAAATATTATCTATTGTCAAAGGAAAGATGGAATAAACCATTTTCTGAGAGCTCCAACCACACAAGAGCTGAGCAGACTCCGTACACAATATAGGAAGATTTTATTCATCCCCGCGCTCTGGTGCTTATTTAATGGGAAATGTCCTTCTATACTGACCTATAAGATATACTTAAAATGAAAGTGGTATTCCGACTCAAAAATGTATTTATCGTGACTTGTGGATATGGCACAAATTCTCCTAGAGAAAAAACTAAAAGTTTGAAAATTACAGATTACTAACAAAAAGACATTTTTCTTGTATAATGTGATTAAAATTTTGCCATCTTATATGAGTTTTGAGAACGCGACAAGAAATTATCCTTCAACCCTTCTGTAGGAACAGTCTCCTGTCAGCACGCATACTGCAACGTGCATTCAATGGGGCCTACTTACTAAGGGTCCGCGGAACGCATTTCCTTTGGACTTCCCGACATTTTTGGGATTTGTGCCACTGTGACAGATATTTAGCAGGGGATTGTGGGGCTTTCATGCAACAGAAATCGGGGGGGGGGTAGTGGGGGATTCAAATTGTGTCGCAACACAATGCACTTACATACACCGGGTAGTAGAAGGTGAACTCCGGGGACCTGAGCGGGGAAGCGACACGTTTCTCAGATAGGATTTGAACTCATGCCCCTTGGTATCAGAGGCAGCACAGTATTTATTGAGCTGAGTTCACCAGTTATTAAGATAGGATTTTTTTACAAATCCTCAGCTAATTTTCTTCATTACTGGATGGATATAATACAGTCATATGAAGATATGTCTATCTGGAGATACAGGCAGTCCCCGGGTTACATACAATATAGGTTCTCTAGGTTTGTACTAAGTCGGAACTAGTATTTTATAATTGTAGATCCAGACAAAACATTTTTTGTCCCTGTGACAATTGGATTTTCAACATTTTATGCTGTCATTGGACCAAGGATTAACAATAAAACCTCATTACAGACACCTTACAGCTGATCCCTGCAGCCTGGGACTACAGTACAGGCAGTCCCCGGGTTACATACAAGATAGGGTCTGTAGGTTTGTTCTTAAGTTGAATTTGTATGTAAGTCGGAACTGTATATTTTATCATTGTAATCCCAGCCACAACTTTTTTGGTCTCTGTGACAATTGGATAACCTTTGATAACTGTTATAGCTGATTATTGTAGCCTAGGACTAAAGTACAATAAATTACCAATATCCAGTGGTCCGTTTGTAACTAGGGATCGTATGTAAGTCGAGTGTTCTTAATTAGGGGACCGCCTGTATCAGCATCCAGAGAACTTCACCAGAGGTCACAGTGGGCCGAGAGGTCCGTCTGTATCTAGGGGTCATCTGTAAGTCGGGTGTCCTTAAGTCGGAGAACAACTGTAATTCTACATATAGATACTTAAAGAAATATATAGGCATATGGAGACATGTACATATAGAGTAGACTGTCCCTGTATACAAAAAATAATTGTGTAAGATAATAATCAATAATAGTCATTACATTATATAAGAAAAGCATTTAGGAGGCATTATTCTATTGTTTGCAATTTTATAATTTTTTTTGCATTGGACAACTTTTTAACTCTGTGATCCCAAGTGATCAGAGACTTCTATGACTTCTTGTCTTTAGAGGGAACCTGTCACCAGATTTACCAATAAACTAGCAGCCCCCTCAGGTGAGGGAAGTAAAAAAAATAAAGAAATGATCCAGCACTCGCCAAGGTATGAGATAAAAATCTTTTGTCCAGTTTTATTTTATATGTCACAACGAAAATCGTTTTTGTTGTGACATATATATATATATGTGTCGAAACTCAGCAAGTGCTGGATCATTTCTTTATTTTCTTGCACACGGCCTCGAGATCCATGAGGACCGTCCCCTGCGCACTCCAAGTACTCACGGTCGGTGAGCTGAAAGGACTTTTATTTATCTCTCTATTGTTATCATTCCTTTAGTATGTTAGATCAGGTCAATTTGGGACCCTAAACCAACTATAGGTCCACTTGGACCTGTTGTTTAGGGTCTCAAATCAACGTGTATATTAATTTTGCGTGGAATAAATGAATTTTAAAAAAAATTGTACCCACCTGGATGAAGCATCGGACTCACATCTGCAGATCCTGCGTCGGAAACCTCCTCACGCGTTGGGGCAAGTGAAGCCGGGATAATATCCATACTAAGTGCCATACCTACCGTGCTTGTGCAGTGAAGCTGGGGTGGACTTCACCGGCTTCACTTGCCGCAATGTGCAGGGGGTGGGAGCTCCAGACAACAGTAACTATAAATGTTAGTTTTTTTAACATGACCACACATGGGACACTAAACCAGCGATCTATAAGGACCTGTGAGTGGTTTAATGTCCCAAATCGCCCCAATAGGTTCCCTTTAACACTCAATAATATTTAAAAAAATGGTCTCCTGAGGC
Source organism: Engystomops pustulosus (assembly GCF_040894005.1). Classification (NCBI taxonomy): domain Eukaryota; kingdom Metazoa; phylum Chordata; class Amphibia; order Anura; family Leptodactylidae; genus Engystomops; species Engystomops pustulosus. The sequence goes on along the minus strand of NC_092413.1, from coordinate 207,000,952 downwards.
ATATGCAAGTCTGCTCTTTTTAGGTGAGGTAAGTCATGATGACAGGCTGTGGGGGGTGTAATTTCTTTCGGCACTGTCTGGTGCAGAACCAGTGATACAGGCAGTTAAAGGCAATGTCAGGAATTAGATCTTATGAGAGTTAGGGAATGGATTTGGGACTTATAAAGACGGAGTATATATTTTTTTAAAAACTAGTAATGGGGTCACAATAGACATCACAAGTAAAAGCACTGATAGTTGATGATTACTTGTTACCTTCAGTTCTGGAGATCGCCTCATCATCTCCAGGATAATATAACAACCAATGGAATGGCCAATAAGAACCAGCTTTACATCAGACGGCACATTCTGCTTTAAGAAGAAGAGCTTGTGTTCAATCTGTCCATTGAGGCCAAAGACATCCTCTGTCTGGTGGTCTAGTTCTACAAAACAGAAGAGACACACAAAAGTGATCGAAAGTCACATAATACAAATTACTACAGTAACTGTCTAATGTTAGATAGTACATTTTATGTATCGTATATATTGATCTATAAGCCAAATTTTTCAGCACAAAAGCACAAAAGTCAATGGGGGTCATTTACTAAGGGCCCGATTCACGTTTTCCCGACGCGTTACCCGAATATTTCCGATTTGAGCCCATTTTCCCTGAATTGCCCCGGGATTTTGGCGCGCGCGATCGGATTTTGGCGCATTGGCGCCGGCATGCACGTGACGGAAATCAGAGGGGGGCCGGGCCGACCGAAAACCCGCCGGATTCGGAAAAACCGCCGCATCTAAAACAAAAAATGTGTCGCGAAAATTACACTTACCTTCACTAGGTATAGGCCGGTGAATTTCAGGGCATTCCAGCGCGCCTCCGGGGAACTTCAGCACAGCAGGAACTACCTTAGTGAATCCCGGCCTGACCCGAATCCACCGCAGAGAATGCGCCACTGGATTGCGAACGGACCGGGTGAGTAAATCTGCCCCATTATCTCAGAAAATTAGAATAATTAACCCACAACACCTTCAAAGGCTTCCAAGGCGGTTTAAAAGGTCCATTAGTCTGGTTCAGTAGGTGACACAATCATAGACTGCTGACTTGACAGATGTCCATAAGGCAGTCGTGGACACACTCCAAATGGATGGTGAATCACAAAATATTATTGCTAAAGAAGCTGGCTGTTCGCAAAGTGCTGTATAAAAGCATATTAATGGCAAGTTTTGTGGAAGGAAAAAGTGTGGTAGAAAAAGTCATATAAGCTACCAGGATAACCTCAGCCTTGATAGGATTGTTGATAAAAGACCATAGTTTGGGGAGTCGTGTCATCTGCTGGTGAAGGTCCACTGTGTTTTATCAAGACCAAAGTCAAAGCACCTCAGGCTTCCTTCTGCCCACAAACTTTTTGGTGATGGAATTTTCATTTTCCAGCAGGACTTGGCACCCGTCCACACTGCCAAAAGTACCAATACCTGGCTTAATAGCCACAGTATCACTGTGCTTGATGGGCCAGCAAACTCCCCTGACCTTAACCTCATATAGAATCTATGGGATATTGTCAAGAGGAAGAGGATACCCAACAGTGCAGTGCAGGCTGCTATCACACAACCTGGGCTTTCATCAACACCTCTGCGGCGCCATCAGCTGATCGGCTCCATGCCATGCTGTATTGATGCAGCCGTTCATACAAAAGGAGCCCCGATTAAGTATTGAGTAATTTACTGTAAGGTTATGCACCTGGGAGCTAATAATCCTAAGGCAAAATATGTCCTTGGGGGAGTAAATCTAAGAGAGTCCCTTGTTGAGAAGGACTTGGGGGTACTAGTAGATCATAAAATGAATAACAGCATGCAATGTCAATCAGCTGCCTCTAAAGCCAGTAGGATCTTGTCATGTATAAAAAGTGGAATGGACTCTCGTGATAGAGATGTAATATTACCACTGTACAAGGCACTGGTTCGGCCTCACCTGGAATATGCTGTCCAGTTCTGGGCACCGGTCCATAAAAAGGAGGCCCTGGAGCTGGAGAGGGTTCAACGTAGAGCCACAAAAATGATAAGGGATATGGAGGGTCTTAGTTATGAGGAAAGATTAAAACAACTAGATTTATTTAGTTTGGAAAAGAGACGACTACGAGGAGACATGATTAATTTATATAAATATATGAATGGTCCATACAAAAAATATTTTGTATTCGAACAAGACACTGGCCAGGCAGGGGAGTGGAAGAGGAGCCAAGAGGCAGGGCTCGATGCGTATACAGAGAGATAAGGAGGCCTAGTTAGGCGACGAGGTGGCCATGACGGGGAGTGCCTGCTTGACTGTTGTGACGAAAATCCAAACCCCCTGATTGGATGCTGAACGAAGTTTTTTTTTTGAGCATTGAAAAATTATAAGACATGGCCAGCAACAAGGAAAACGCCCATAAGGTACTTTTTGTCTTTTACAAGTGTGGAGGCTGGTGACAGGTTCCCTTTCAAGGGTCATAATGGTTAAAGGGAACGGTTTATTATGTGTTACTACTTTCCATCATATTCCGAGCACAGGTTAGTTGGAAAAGGAAGTGCTGATAACCTATGACTACAGCCTCAGACTAAACATTGGACTACATCTTAGTTTTTCTCTTGGATGCATAGGACTGCAGACATTTTTAGGAGAGTTACACCGCCTCTAAATGAGTGATAAATACTGTACCAAGTAAAAAAAAAAAAATTAGGCATCGAAATCCTCCAAAACACAATAATTTTTAGCTGATATTCTTGATTTGCGCTCTATGAGATGTTTTTGGCTGCGGTGAAACAGATGAGTATAAATGACTAGGTGCGGAATGTGAGGCTTCGCTCCGGATAGAACTTATGATGTGGGATTTGGATAGGATTAAAAGCATGGCACATTCCAGAGATCCCACCGTCTGCACCTCATTCAAATACTATCTATTCTTCTCGCACAGTGTCTGTTATCGCCGCGTCACTTCTCTGCGGATTTCTTGGCACAGAGAACACAACCAGACAAGGGTCATGGATGTTGTATCCAGGGACCTGCCAGCCATGAGTACAAGGAATTCTATGGGGGACATGTATCTTAGTTTTTTGGGGGTTTTTTTGGTATAATTGAGACTTTTGGTAAGTCTTTTTTGCACCTTATGTATATTCATGGCCCACATTTTAAAGCTTTCTAGCCACACCCCAGATAGATGACCACATATGAGGGTGCATGGTGTTTGTAACGCATTTTGAAACGCAGTGCAGAAACGCATGTGTTTTACATGTTACCATGGGGGTCATTTACTAAGGGCCCGATTAGCGTTTTCCCGACGTGTTACACGAATATTTCCGATTTGAGCTGATTTCACCTTTATTGCCCCGGGATTTTGGCGCACGCGATCGGATTGTGGCGCATCGGCGCCGGCATGCGCGCGACGGAAATCGGGGGGCGTGGCCGAACGAAAACCCGACGTATTCGGAAAAACCGCCGCATTTAAAAACCGAAAATGTGTCGCTTGGGAAGCGCTTACCTTCACCTGGTCCAGCTCGGTGTATTCCGGCGCGTTCAGATTCTTTTCAGCGCAGCAGCGCCACCTGGTGGACGGCGGAGGAACTACCTTCATAAATCCCGGCCGGACCCGAATCCAGCACAGAGAAAGCGCCGCTGGATCGCGAATGGGCCGGGTAAGTAAATCTGCCCCCATGTGTTTGGCTGGTTTGGAAACAATTTTCTCCATTCTCCATGTAAAAAGCATGCGTTTCTCCCTGAAATGTACTAAGCCTGGAAATTACAATTTACATAAACACATGTAATTGGGCCACAAAATGATTAAATTAAATTCAAATGATTGAAAACAAGCAACATTTTTTTTAGCTTAAAGAAGCGTGTCAGTTAGTTACTAAGGCTCTATGGGAAACTGCTTGTCAGGATTCAGGGGTAGTGGACCCACTGTACCACATCGGACGTATGCCAACACCTGGGAGTAGAGTCTAAGTGGCACTCATTTTTCACCAGAGCCCGCCGCAGAAGAGGTTGGACTTGCTGCGGCGTGGTACCCCCAGGTTGCTTCACAGGTGCGACTTTGTCCGCGTTGGCGGCCAAGGCGAGGTACAGAGGCGTGAGGCAGAGAGAGAGTCGGGGACATGCAGGACAGGATCAGAGTCGGGGACATGCAGGACAGGATCAGAGTCGGGGACATAGCGGAAAGTCGGGAAAGGCAGCACAGGAGTGAAGTCAGGAACGGAATCGAGGTCACAACGGGAAATCACTATAAACGCAGAGGACATAGGGAACAAGCTTTCTCAATGGCAATGAGGCACAAAGATCCGGCAGGGGTCATAGGAAGGGGCTGGCTGTTTAACAGGTCAGTTGCTAGCAAGCACCAATTAGCGCCACACTGGACCGTTTAAATCTTACAGAGCCAGCATTCTTACACACTAGGGAGACGCCGCTGGAGCCCGGAGAAGTAAGTGAGGCAGAGGAGTACATGGGTGCGCCTGTGACCCGAGACATGGGTCGCAGGGGCACCCGTGACACTGCCACTAGCTGTATTTGTGAAAAATATGGTGACAGGTTTCCTTTAAACTGATACAACTGTTGCCTGCCCCATACTCCCACTTCTCTATGTGTAAAACACTCCTGGTGGCAACTAATAATATGCGATAACAGATCCACCACCCACCGAGCTGGTCACACGATCTGGACAGTGTTACCCAAACCACATGATCCATCAACAGACGCTGAAATTTCTCAAGACAAACCTACAAGTCATCCATATACTATATATATACTCTTTTTACACTATGACAAAAGGTCACTTGAGCGCAGTCTCAGCTCACCATGCATCACCTCGAATATAAACTACCCTAGGCAAGGCCCCGGCTCTGAGTATCTCACTGACAGATAATATATTTTCGCTAACTGTGTTTATCCATCTGCGCAACATCTCCACCTCACTTTATAAAAATTGAATAATACTGAATGTAAACATAACTAATATGTTTAACACCGCGTGTGTTATTCTATTTTATGTCTACTGTTAACGTGTTTTAAATTACCTAAAGCAACCTCTCTATTCGCGCTGTATAATACTTAATAAATCTCCCGGCCTTTCAGGAGTCGCTGGTAATAGCGACGAAAATGCAACAACTCATATATACGGGATACAAATAAAATGAAATAGAACGTCGTCCCAGGGGCGATTTATTCCTCCACTTCTGGCAGGACTCGGGGAAATCGCTTCTTTTGAACGCAGTTTGGAACTGAGAATGAAACACATGCAGACACAAATAAATGAGATAAGAGGTTGTTTAGCCAAAGGGCTCTTCTTGTCGGGATTAGAAAACAAGGAAGCTTCTTGTACGATCCAAAACCTCGAAAATTCCCTTTGGCCAAAAACATTATTAATCACGATTCCATTTTCAGCGCACATGAAGTATACACAGTAATCTGCTCCTCAGAAGATGGGCAGCACAATATTAAGGGAGCTTTCTGAGAATTTTGGAAAAAACCCTGGAGGCTGGGCAGGGGATAACATATAAGAGTGAAAAAGAAACCATACTTGTACTGTTTCGGCTCCAAAAAAAAATTGCTATTCGTGGCTCCAGCCAAGGCGGCAAAAGAAATTTGGGCAAATCAAATGGATCTTTTCCAATATTTCTACTGTCAAACAGTCAAAAAACACAAAAAAACAATTAATACTCACCCCGCTCCTCTTCATCTTGATCGCAGCATGGTGGGTCGTTAGTCTTGACATGCTGGGATCGCCTAGAAAAAAATCTTATAATTAGCAGCACAGAGTGCGGGAACAAGATGTCCTGTGCTCCGGGCTGCTAATTATGCACGCCCTAATTCTTGGAGAGGAAGGTGACGTCACACGAGAGGGGTGAATTCACACATCTCGCAAGACATCACCTCACTCTTCCATGCAAATTTTCCACAAAAAATAAGGTACATTGAAAAAGTCTGGGCAAATATCTTTTTTAAAGTTGTGAGTAGGTAAAACATTAAGTGCATTTTAATGTTATCTTCATGATTTTAAACCTACATACTTCAGAAGCACATGGATACTTCTATTTCTGTTCCATGTTTTAAAGGGGTTATCCAGCTGTTAAAAATTACTGAAGGCCATGCTGGGGTGGGCTAGTTAAACATAATAAACATGTACTTACCTCCTCCGGCGTTGCCAATGTCCCGTGACGCGGTCCGTTTCATCCATGCCCCTGTTCGTTTACAGGGCCTATGGCCTAGGCAGGAGCTGGAAAAATGGCGAGGCGCGACTAACAAACAGTTTTCCTATGGAAGTCACCACATTTTTTGGAAAGATCTAACAAGGGAAGGTAACGGAATAATTTACAGCTGAACAAAAGGAACCAGTTATGTTGACTGTTTATGTCCACTGTATAGTAATTTTTTTCCTCTGGCTTAAAGAGAGACTGCAAATTTACCCACCCATAAATAAAGACTTCATTAAAAACTATGATTAAAAAGCCTAAATGGTTCTTTTCTATGGCTGCAATGTTAAAACATCGGGTTGTAAACTTTTACTGATGTGATGTGAAGTCATTCACACTAATGTCCTGAATATTATAGAGTCCTGAATATTAAAATTTACTTGCATTGCCCTACCTCCTTGTTCCTGATTTGCAGGCTTCAATATTCTGCTGTATCAAGAGCTCGGTTACATCATTGGAGCCATAAAGTCATGTGACCAGGATAACATCATCAAACGTCCTGTTACGTCTAACCCATGTATGTATCTGATCACATGAAATTACAGCAGCCTCCATGGAGAAAGTGGAGGAATAGAAGTCCATGTATATGCATGGGATACAGTTTGCTAGTGTTAAAGGACCCGTAATGATGTCACTCTGGTCACATGACATGCTGAGAAGAGGGATGGAAGAGGCCGGCTAAGCAGGACAATCCTTCTCTGATGCCAGGGGATATAAGATAGTTGATTTATGTGGATGTAAGGGAAACACTTTTTAGCTAGAAGGGTGTCAGGTAGTTATCAGGGCTCTATGGAACCTGTCACGTGAAAATGTGGTGACAGGTTCCCTTTAAAGGGATTGTAATAGTAAAACAATATGTATGAGGCCATGTTCCAGCACCCTGTAAAGAATAAGCATTTTGGCTCTGGAAAAAAATAAGAGGCTCTATAGTTTGGACTTCCACCTATCAGTATGTCATGACTTATACTAACGATCTGCCATACATTTCAATGTGGGAATAAACCTTGAGGTGGCAAATAGTAGTAAAGAAAACAAACCATGAAAAAAATAACATATACAAAAGGTTTATATAATGGGGGTGTAAGAGTAAAATTGTAATACCAACAAAAATGGCAGAAAATTAAGGAAAAAGACTTAAAGAAGCAAAGTGTCCAACACTACCAACTTTTTGGATTTGTTGGATTCCCCTCCCACTTTTATTTCCTTATGATGTTTTTATGAGTCTTCCCTTTATATGAATCCCATCCTATGTTTCATCCTTTGTCCTACAGAGAAGCCTCAGCCTGAATGGAGAAGTAAATTAGGACCAGTTGTGCAGGGGCAACGCAGAGGATATTAAACACATGTGAACACCGGTTGCATCATTTGGCATGAAGGGATTTGAAGTTTGTAAATAAAACTGTAGGACAAACAGAAGAGACGGATGAGGCAGCCGCCGAGCCGAGGACAACTCACGCAATAGAGAAGTGGCTGAGACGTTGCATGTGAAGGACTTTAAGGATGTGAATCAGGGATGAGGAAGCTGTATGAAAGCAAAATATGGTTTCTTGACTCAGACTATCCCAACGTATGGACAATGTTGGCATTCGAAGGACAAATTGAGTAGTTATTGTGGATGCCATATAAAGATGACTAATTAAGATGACCATCTCCCCATGCAGTGTCATACAGCCATAAGTTGCAAGAAGCCATAAAAGTTATCTAACCATAGCCTTTGGCCAATCAACAACCTTGTTGCCTTAAGTACCACACTGAGACTCATTTACTAAGGGGTCTGAACGCCGCACTTTCGTTGGGTTTCGAGAATATTTCTGTTTTGTGCCCAATTGCCCAGGGATTTTGGGACGTGCGATCGGATTTTGGCGCATCAGCGCCGGCTTGTACGCGATAGAAATTGGGGGAGCGTGGCCGTTGGACAACCCAACAGATTCGGACAAACCGTGGAATTTAAAAAAGAATTTGTGTCGCAAGATCAAGCACTCACATGCACCGGGAGGAAGAAGGTGAACTCCGGTGGACCTCAGCACAGCAGCGGCACAGGAAGGAACTTGGATGCACAATCTTAGTGAATCGCGCCGGACCTGAATCCTCGTCAGACAACTCACCGCGGGATCGGGACTGGACCGGGTAAGTAAATCTGCCCCATTATGCCAGATAAAGGTTCAACGAAAACATGTCTGATTAGTTGAAGTCCTACGACTGGGGTCCTTACAGATGAAAAAATTCTGCTGCTCCAGAGTCAATCTCTAATCAATCTCAAATCAGAGGCAACACTTAGTCGTGAACTCAGCACCATCGAGTCTATCTGCTATTACATGAAGAAACAGAAGGAGCCTACATCTTGTCACGGGTGGTCCCGCGACCCACATCGCGGGTCGCGGGCTCACCCGTGCCGCCCTGCCCCCGCCAGCGCGCCGCCAGCGCATATTACCCGTCCCGGCTCCTGGCTCGCTCCCCTCTGCTGTGCGCGCGCGTCCCCGACTGCTAGGGCGCGCGCGCGGCACCTTCTCCAAATTTAAAGGGCCAGCGCGCCATTAATTGGCGCTGGCCATATTGCCAAAATCTTTATAAGCCTGCCTCTTCCTGTTACTCTTGCCGGATCTTTGTGCCTCATAGCCTTAGAGAAAGCTTACTAGCGATTATTCCTGCGTTCCTGTGTATTCCTGCGTTCCCGTGTTTTCCTGTGTTCCCGTGTATTCCTGTGTGTTCCCGCTCCTGTGTTACCCGAGTTCCTCCGTGTTGCTGTGTTCCGTGTGCCTGTGTTCCCGTTCCCACCTGCCTGGACCTCCTGTTGCTGACCCCGGACTTGGACCTGACGTTGCATCTCTGCCGCCTGCCCTGACCCTGTGCCTGGACCTGTCTACGAGATTGTCATCCGCTAAGGTACCTCGACCTCGGCTGCCACCGTGGGCTAGTCACACCTGGGAACGACCTAGTGGTATCCTGCCGCAGCAAGTCCAACCCGCTTTGCGGCGGGCTCTGGTGAATACCAGGTGCCGCTAGGCTCCGGTTCCGGGTGTTGGTTAGTTACATCTCCCGCGGTGGTCCAGAGGATCCACTGATCCTAACAGTAAGATCCGGCCATGGATCCCGCCGAGGCTTCTTCTCCCAGTCAGCCTGATCTCGCCAACATCGTGATCCACCAGTCCCGGCAGATTGCTGCACAACGGAATCAACTGGAGCAAGTCACCGCCATGCTGCAACAGCTGCTAGCAACCCAGCATCAGCAACAGTCTCCTGAGGTGGCCGCTGCGACTCCTGCTACCCCGGCTTATCTTCCTGCTGCTGAACCCAGGCTACGTCTCTCTCTGCCCGGCAAGTATGACGGGGATCCCAAGATGTGCAGGGGTTTCATCACCCAGTGCTCCCTGCACATAGAACTTATGCCGTCGCAGTTTTCCACAGAGCGGTCCAAGGTGGCATTTGTCCTCAGCCTCCTTTCCGGGAAGGCCCTGGCCTGGGCTACTCCTCTTTGGGACAGGGATGACCCGGTTGTCGCTACCCTCTCGGAATTTCTGGCAGAGTTCCGGTCAGTCTTCGAGGAACCGGCCCGAGCTTCCTCTGCGGAGTCTGCATTATTGAACCTGCGCCAGGGTAACTCATCTGTGGGAGAGTACGCAGTTCAGTTCCGCACCCTGGCTTCTGAACTTGCCTGGAACGATGCGGCCCTCATTGCTACCTTCAAGAAAGGACTTTCTGCGCAGGTCAAGGACGTGCTGGCAGCACGGGACCTGCCGTCAACTCTGAGTGGTCTAATCACCCTGGCCACTCGAATTGATGTGCGGTTTAAGGAGCGTGCTGAGGAACTACGCTCTGAGTACCCCCAAGGCCGTGTTAGACGTCTTCCTCGCCTGGCACCTGTATTCCAAAAGCCGCTTCAGCCCCCGGCTGAATCTTCTGCTGATGAACCTATGCAGGTGGACCGAGTCCGGCTTTCTCTACAAGAGCGTTCCAGGCGACGTCAGGAGAACCTGTGCATGTATTGTGCCAGCCCAGGGCACTTCATCGGGGCTTGTCCTGTCCGCTCCCAACGTCCGGGAAACGCCAGCACCTAGGCTTCTCAGGAGAAGCGTCCCTAGGTGAGAATAAAGCTTCTCCACGCTTGACTCTCCCCGTACTCCTCAGCATTGGCACTGGCACCCAGATCCAAGTTTCCGCCTTCCTGGATTCGGGCTCTACAGCGAACTTTATGGATGCTGCCCTGGTCGCCCAGCATCACTTCCCGGTGGTTCGTCTCAGGAAGCCATTGTCCATTGCCTCGGTCAGTGGCCAAATTCTCTCCGTGCCCATCCGGTTTCGCACAGAACCCCTGCTCCTGCAAGTTGGAGCATTACATAGAGAAAGACTGTCCTTTTTTGTGCTGCCCCAGTGCACTTCCACTCTCCTGCTGGGCCTCCCCTGGTTGCAACATCATGCCCCTGTTCTGGACTGGTCTTCTGGGGAGATTCTCCGCTGGGGTCCGGATTGTTCATCGCACTGTATGAAGGTTCTACATCCGCTCCCTGTTGGGACTTCTACCTTGTCTCCTAAGCCTTTGGGGGGGCTTCCCGCTCCATACCAGGACTTTGCGGATGTGTTCTCCAAGAAACAAGCTGAGACCCTTCCTCCACATCGTCCCTACGATTGCCCCATCGACCTGCTGCCTGGATCTTCTCCTCCTCGGGGTCGGGTGTACCCGCTCTCGGTACCTGAAACAGCCGCCATGTCCGAGTATGTCCAGGAGAATCTACAAAGAGGCTTCATTCGCAAATCCACCTCTCCGGCAGGTGCCGGCTTCTTTTTTGTCACCAAGAAAGATGGCTCTCTCCGCCCCTGTATTGACTATCGCGGTCTTAACAAAGTCACCGTTAAGAATCGCTATCCTCTGCCGTTGATCACTGAGCTGTTTGATCGCCTACGGGGTGCGAGAGTCTTTACCAAGTTGGATCTTCGTGGGGCCTACAATCTTATCCGCATCAGGAGGGGCGACGAGTGGAAGACCGCCTTTAACACCCGTGATGGGCATTTTGAATATTTAGTTATGCCTTTCGGACTCTGTAATGCGCCAGCCGTTTTCCAAGAGTTTGTCAACGATATCTTCAGGGACTTATTGTACCGCTGTGTTGTGGTTTACCTGGATGACATCCTTGTGTATTCTGCTGACCTCGAGTCCCACCATTCCCATGTACGGCAAGTGCTCAGCCGCCTCAGGGCCAACCATCTCTACGCCAAACTGGAGAAGTGCCTGTTTCATCAAAGAAGCCTTCCATTCCTCGGCTACATTATTTCCGATAAAGGCTTGCAAATGGATCCTGACAAGTTATCTGCGGTTCTTCAGTGGCCACGCCCAGTGGGACTACGGGCTATTCAGAGATTCCTGGGCTTCGCAAATTATTATAGACAATTCATTCCTCACTTCTCGACTCTGGTAGCTCCTATGGTGGCGCTAACGAAAAAAGGTGTCAATTCTCGTTCCTGGCCCCCAGCGGCTGACCAGGCCTTCACGAGGTTAAAGTCTGCTTTTTCTTCTGCATCCGTCCTTACCAGACCAGATACCGAGAAGCCATTTTTTGTGGAGGTTGATGCCTCCTCCGTAGGAGCTGGAGCGGTCCTTACTCAGAAGGGGCCTAGGGGCCGTACTCTATCTTGCGGCTTCTTCTCCAAAATTTTCTCCCCTGCAGAGAGGAATTATTCTATTGGAGATCGTGAGCTTCTGGCCATCAAGCTTGCCTTGGAGGAGTGGCGTCATCTGTTGGAGGGAGCCAGATTTCCAGTCAGCATCTACACTGACCACAAGAACCTCCAATACCTACAGTCGGCTCAGCGGTTGAACCCGCGTCAAGCCCGGTGGTCTCTCTTCTTTTCCCGTTTCGACTTCCAAATCCATTTTCGCCCTGCCGAGAAAAACATCAAGGCTGACGCCTTGTCCCGTGCTTCGGATGTTATGGGGGAGGACTGTGCCCCGAGATACATCGTTCCTCCTGAGAGACTTGTGCTGGCAGCGCCGGTGGACCTCCGGCAATTACCTCCCGGCAAGACTTATGTGCGACCTGGACTTCGAAAGAGGATTCTGACCTGGGGACATTCCTCTCGTGTGGCTGGGCACCCTGGGGTGCAGCGCTCTGTGGCCCTAATTTCCCGATTCTATTGGTGGCCTGATTTGGTCAAGGACGTTCGGGATTTTGTGCGGTCCTGTACCTCTTGTGCTCGTAATAAGCCCTCACGACAAAAACCAGCTGGTCTTCTGTTGCCGTTACCCGTGCCTACCTGCCCGTGGTCTCACGTGGCTATGGACTTTATTACAGATCTGCCACCATCATCTGGCAATACCGTTATCTGGGTGGTAACCGACCGCTTTTCCAAAATGTCTCATTTTGTTCCTCTGCCAGGCCTGCCGTCTGCTCCACACCTTGCCAGCCAGTTCTTCACCCACATCTTTCGTCTACATGGACTTCCGTTGCACATTGTCTCGGACCGAGGGGTCCAGTTTGTCTCCCGCTTCTGGCGAGCCCTGTGTAATCAACTGCAGATAAAACTGGACTTCTCTTCTGCGTACCATCCTCAGTCTAATGGACAGGTTGAAAGAGTTAACCAGACTTTGGGCTGTTACCTGCGTCACTTTGTCTCTGCCCGTCAGGATAACTGGTCCACTTTGCTACCTTGGGCAGAGTTCTCATATAACTCCCTGGATTCGGAGTCTGCTGGTGCATCACCCTTCTTTGTTCTATATGGAAGACATCCACGTCCACCCCTACCTCTCTCCGTGTCTGCTGATGTTCCTGCTGTGGAAGAGTTGGTAACGGACCTCAAAGCTATTTGGGAACAGACTCGTCAGTCCCTGCTTCAGGCCTCTGCCCGCACCAAGACTCAGGCCGATAAAAAACGCAGGTCTCCTCCCATCTTCTCTCCAGGGGATAAAGTGTGGCTGTCTTCAAAATATGTCCGTTTGAAGATTCCCAGCTACAAGCTTGGCCCTCGCTATCTGGGTCCATTTGAGGTGCTGAAGCGTATTAACCCTGTGGCCTATAAGCTGCGCCTTCCTCCCACCATGCGCATCCCGAACTCCTTTCATGTCTCCCTGCTCAAGCCTGTCATCTTGAATCGCTTCTCCAAGCAAGATCCTCCTCCTACTCCAGTGGCGGACTCTACCAACACCTATGAGGTAAAAGAGATCTTGGACATGAAGACGGTGAGGGGGAAGCGGTTCTTCTTGGTTGACTGGAGGGGGTTCGGGCCTGAAGAAAGGTCGTGGGAGCCAGAGGACAACATATTGGATCGTAGTCTTCTGCAGAGGTTCCTCCAGCCCAGGAGGAGGGGGAGGCCGAAGGGGGGGGTACTGTCACGGGTGGTCCCGCGACCCACATCGCGGGTCGCGGGCTCACCCGTGCCGCCCTGCCCCCGCCAGCGCGCCGCCAGCGCATATTACCCGTCCCGGCTCCTGGCTCGCTCCCCTCTGCTGTGCGCGCGCGTCCCCGACTGCTAGGGCGCGCGCGCGGCACCTTCTCCAAATTTAAAGGGCCAGCGCGCCATTAATTGGCCCTGGCCATATTGCCAAAATCTTTATAAGCCTGCCTCTTCCTGTTACTCTTGCCGGATCTTTGTGCCTCATAGCCTTAGAGAAAGCTTACTAGCGATTATTCCTGCGTTCCTGTGTATTCCTGCGTTCCCGTGTTTTCCTGTGTTCCCGTGTATTCCTGTGTGTTCCCGCTCCTGTGTTACCCGAGTTCCTCCGTGTTGCTGTGTTCCGTGTGCCTGTGTTCCCGTTCCCACCTGCCTGGACCTCCTGTTGCTGACCCCGGACTTGGACCTGACGTTGCATCTCTGCCGCCTGCCCTGACCCTGTGCCTGGACCTGTCTACGAGATTGTCATCCGCTAAGGTACCTCGACCTCGGCTGCCACCGTGGGCTAGTCACACCTGGTAACGACCTAGTGGTATCCTGCCGCAGCAAGTCCAACCCGCTTTGCGGCGGGCTCTGGTGAATACCAGGTGCCGCTAGGCTCCGGTTCCGGGTGTTGGTTAGTTACATCTCCCGCGGTGGTCCAGAGGATCCACTGATCCTAACACATCTACAGAAGATCTCTGCTCAGTTTTCTAACATAATATACATCAAATATAAAAGAAGTGTGAAAAAAATATCAGAAAGAGAGCTACGACAAAAAGCCAAGTCCAAAACCAAAAGCTTCAAAATACAATTTTCTTTGTGTCAAGCTTCAACCTTATACAAGAGGCAATGGTCTCACCTGGGCTCTTCGCTGCTCTTTTGTCTACTTGTGAATAGGAATCCGAAGACACTGCCAAGGAAAACGCATTTGTGATCCTTGAGGCGGTGTGAACAGGCTCCAAGCTTCGTGCGGCAGGGAACAAAGCAGACATTTAAAGCTCTTTTTGAAAACTTTTTCCTAACTGTGCAGAGTGCGGTGATACCATTGCCTTTGAATATGCTAGAAGGCTGCATTCACACAAACGTATGAGGGAAGCATATACGTCCCCCATTGGCGTATATGGTGTCCAGGCTCCATACGGTGAGCACAACGTGCCGTGGCGGCAGAGAAGATAAGAACGGTCGTGCCTGATATGTACAAGTTCGTGTGAATGCAGCCTAAGGTTGATGTTTGACACAAAGAAAATTGTAGTTCTCCAAGATGTTTGGAACATCCTAAATGCAGAAATCCTTCAAAAACTGTGTACAAATATTGTTTGGATTTAGAGATCTCATTTGTTTATTCACATTGCATTTTGTTAAATAAAGGGGTTTTCCCACGAAGGCAAGTTAAAGGACACCTGTCATCAGGTCTCTGTCACTATTTCTGTCACCACTACCTGTTGGAGCAGCTCACAAGGATCCCATCCCAGCCTTTATCTAGTTATTTCATACATTATTCATTGTAAAATCATCTATTCTTTATTATGTAAATGAGGCTGGTCACATGGGCAGAGGCAGTGATGTCACCCCTGTTACCCTTCCCCGCTCCTCCCCCTGCTTATGTCTGTGTGTAATGTCTAGTAAAGCATTGCTAGTGTGTGTGCTTTATCTGCTGACATGCTCTCTCCTCCTATACACATGTGTGAGACAGAGACATCAGCTACACATGAATCTGACATGTTCTGCTATAACATGGCTGACTGGAGCTGTTGTATCTCCTATATACACACACAGGCTGCATGGGGCGCCAGCACCAGGAAGCAAATGGAGGAGACATTACACCATCATACATTACATCATTATACAGGCTGTCAGTCATGTGTATAGTAGTATCTCATACACACTGGCTGCAGGGGGCGCCAGCACCAGGAAGCACATGGAGGAGCCATTACACCATCATACATTGGGGCAGATTTACTTACCCGGTCCATTCGCGATCCAGCGGCACGTTCTCTGCACTGGATTCGGGTCCGGCCGGGATTTAATAAGGTAGTTCCTCCGCCGTCCACCAGGTGGCGCTGCTGCGCTGAAAAGCATTTTAACGCGCCGGAATTCACCGAGGCCGTCTGAGTGAAGGTAAGCGGGTCCTGAGCGACACATTTTCGGTTCTTAAATGCGGCGGTTTTTCCGAATCCGTCGGGTTTTCGTTCGGCCACGCCCCCCGATTTCCGTCGCGCGCATGCCGGCGCCGATGCGCCACAATCCGATCGCGTGCACCAAAATCCCGGGGCAATTCAGGTACAATCGGCGCAAATCGGAAATATTCGGGTAACACGTCGGGAAAACGCGAATCGGGCCCTTAGTAAATGACCCCCATTATATCATTATACAGGCTGTCAGTCATGTGTATAGTAGTATCTCATACACACCGGCTGCAGGGGGCGCCAGCACCAGGAAGCACATAGAGGAGCCATTACACCATCATACATTACATCATTATACAGGCTGTCAGTCATATGTATAGTAGTATCTCACACACACACAGGCTGCAGTGGGCACCAGCACCAGGAAGCACATGGAGGAGCCATTACACAAGTATACCTCACATCATTATACAGGCTGTCAGTCATGTGTATAGAAGTATCTCATACACACAGGCTGCAGTGGGCACCAGCATCAGGAAGCACATGGAGGAGCCATTACATCATTATACCTCACATCATTATACAGGCTGTCAGTCATGTGTATAGGAGTATCTCATACACACAGGCTGCAGGAGGCACCAGCACCAGGAAGCACATGGAGGAGACATTACACCATCATACATTACATCATTTTACAGGCTGTCAGTCATGTGTATAGAAGTATCTCTCACACACACACAGGCTGCAGTGGGCACCAGCACCAGGAAGCACATGGAGGAGCCATTACACCATTATACCTCACATCATTATACAGGCTGTCAGTCATGTGTATAGAAGTATCTCATACACACAGGCTGCAGTGGGCACCAGCACCAGGAAGCACACGGAGGAGCCATTAAACCATTATACATCACACCATTATACAGGCTGTCAGTCATATGTATAGTAGTATCTCATACACACACAGGCTGCAGGGGGCGCCAGCACCAGGAAGCACATGGAGAAGCCATTACACAATTATACCTCACATCATTATACAGGCTGTCAGTCATGTGTATAGGAGTATCTCATACATACAGGCTGCAGGGGGCCCAGCGCCAGGAAGCACATGGAGGAGCGTTTACACCATTATACCTCACATCATTATACAGGCTGTCAGTCAAGCACTGGGGGCGTGGCTGTTCCTCCCACTCATGAATAAGCTGGACAGCTTGAATATGATAATGACTCATTGGACAATTCACAGGTCATTTGCATACAGCTATAGGACCTCATTGCTTAAGTTTACAGGCATATAGAGGGACAATGAAGGGATAGAGGCAATGCTTTCTAATGGCAGTTTATGAAAATATATTTAGTTTAGGGGGGTTATTTGCCAGACGAGTTCTCTTTAAGCCCTATCCACGGGATGGGGCCTAACTTGCCGATCAGTGGTGGTCTCAGTGGTCCGACCGCCTCAGGACCATTCTGCTCCATTAATCTCTATGGAGCAGACGGAGCTCATAGGGCCTAACTTGCCTTCATGGGAAAACCCCTTACTAAAAGCATCAACACTTCAATTTTGAAAATGTTTCCAATTCTTAAGGATATTTCCACACCTGCCTTAAACTTTTGTCCAATCTCGTATGTCGTTGACAAGTTACAAGAGATGTGGATAGGAGGGTGACCAATGAAGTTCTTATTTTATTGTATTCATTTTCCGGCACTTTGACAAAAATTTGAAAAACTCTGGACAAAGTGGGGCACATTTACTTACCCGTCCCGTCGCGATCCCCGAGGTGCGTTGTCCGACGAGGTTTTGGTGCTGCCGCGATTCACTAAGATTGTGCGTCCAATTTCCTGCATGTAAGTGCTTGGCTTGCGACACAATTTTGAATGTTAGATCCCGCGCGTTGTCCGAATCCGTTGGATCGTCCATTGGCCCGCCCCCCAATTTGTGTCACGTGAAAGCCGAAGCCGATGCGGCAAAATCCGATCTCGTGCACCGCAAAATCAGAAATCGTCGGATATTCCGACAATATATTGCGGTCCGCGGAATCATAGTAAATGAGCCCCACTGTTCCACCTTCATTAAGTGAGATAACAACTCACAAGTCTCCGACAGCTCCGTATAGTAAATATACTAAAGTTTAGAAGAGAGAAAAGGTTGCATTTAAGTATTTTCCTTCTGGACCATGTCCAATTTACAGTCAAACTCTAAAGTAACCAAATAAATGATTAACAAAAGCTACAAGGCAAAAAAAAAACGGCATGTAAAATAAATACAGTAAAAATATTGTTACCAGCTTGAAGAGCCAGATATTATGATTCAAATTAACCCCCCGGCGCATTGGAAACCCAGATCTCCGAGGAACTATTCGTATGAAGTTCAAGATAAACAAGTCGTCTGTTATTGCATGTTTGACAAATCGCCTTTGGTTAGTGCGTATTCCAAAATACATTTGCAGTAGACCATACTACTAGAAGAAGGAAAGAACACGCAGCACATACAGACATGTCACCCCTAATACACAGAGATGGTAGCAACACGATCAGACTATAAAGCAATACAAAGTTTGACACCTTATTGTTTGTACTGTAGACTTGTACTCACCGGCCAGAGGGTTGCGCCCAATGTAGTGGAGAGCAGGGTGGGGATTGACACTGCCACGGGCCCTGAAGCCCCTCCCCACAAGCCAATTTTTTTAATTTATTGCCATTTTAAGGAAATCTAATTAACCTTTGAAGTTACTGATTAGATCCCAGCATTGTTATTATAAATATATGTTTATTAGGAGTCGTGATCCATTATTTTACGTAAAAAGTTATCTTTATTTTTATGTAAATTGAAGATAAAAATTGAATTTTGGAAAGTAGCTACTACAAAATAAACCCAACCCCCCAAAAAAGGGCCAAGTTGTTTGAGGACATCTACCACCAGGATGAAGGATTGTAAACCAAGCACACTGACATACTGATGTGTGCCCCCTCTGACAGAACCTGTTCTTCTTTTAGCTTCTTATACCCAGACTTTTACAAAAAAAAGCTTTTTAAAATTATGCAAATGAGCTTGAGGGGCTCTGGGCTTTATAGTTGTTAATGGAGCCTTGAGCTCCTCAGGTTCATTTGCGTATTTTAAAACATTTTTTCTTAAAAACAAGGGCATAGGAAGCTTGAAGAAGAGTGGATCCTGCCAGAGGGGGCACACACCAGTGTGTCAGTGTGCTTGGTTTACAATGCTTCATCCCGGTGGTAGATGTCCCTAAGGGGTTATGGTCCCTCTGGAAGACCTTCAAAGATTCAGGAAGGGCTCTTGGATACATATGTGGAGAGAGCCTGCTTGCAGGTATGAGAATTTCATAGCTGAAGGTCTGTATTTTCTCTACAGGGCAGCATCATACTTGGTAGGTGGCTTGGAAAGCCTTGGACCCTGGCTACCCAAACTGCCCCTATTATATTGCACTATTGATGGAGAGTGGCTCCTGCTACACTCACAGATAGAAGACTTTTCTAAAGAAATGTACAGCATCATGTGAGCAGTACCAAGCAGGGAGAATGGGGAGTAGAGGTCAGAGAAACAAGTCATCTCATCCTCATCGATACTCACTCCAATGTCTATTGAACTTAGCAGTGAAACGGAGAGTGCCTCCTGCTATTCTGAACCGCCACAATATTTGCATAACTACTACTATTGCTAATTCCAAAAGTCCCCCAATTCTGTAAGTATAAATACTTAAATAAATCCAAATGATGCACTCCCATTGTCAAAAATAAAAAATTGCTGCCATCACACAATCATAAGATTTGTTTTCCTGGTACAAAATGTATCAATCACAGTTCTTCTAGGGTATAAGAAAAATCTACTTGATCTTCAGGCTAGAACCGTCCATGGTTTTTTATCCATATTTTAAGAACTTGACGTTATGGCTGTTAAAGAATACAGCAAATAGTAGAATTTAATAGTAAGGTCTTAAAGGAAATCGACCACTCAAAAAACAAAAAAAAAATCCGAGAAATACTTACCTTGGCGCCTCTTGATATTAATCCAAACGCTGTCCAACGCTAGTCTTTACACGCCGGGGTCACCTAGAAAAGAAACTTATAATTAGCAGCCCGGAGCACAGGGACAAGATGTCCGGTACTCCAGGCTGCCAATTATCCACTCCCCCGCACCTTTCTCTCCAATGAATTCACACCCTTTGAGTGACATCACCTACCTCTCCCACCATGGGAGAGAAAGGTGCGGAGACGTGCATAATTAGCAGCCTGGAGCACCGGACATCTTGTTCCTGCGCTGCCAATTCTAAGTTTCTTTTCTAGGTGATCCTGGCATGTCAAGACTAGCGACGGACAGCCCGGGATCAAGAGAAAGAGGATCGGGGGTGAGTATTTCTAGGGGTTTTTTGAGTGGTTGATTTCCTTTAAAGACCTGTCTGCAAGTCTGTGATTCACTTACTGACCACAGTCATCTGGGTCAGACCTAAACTATGTAGGGACCACAACCCTTCAACAAGGCTTATTTATTAATACATTTTTTGGAATAACAGAGGAACAGCCCAATGAAGAAGATGCTCCATGCTCGTTATTTCACAAAGAATACAAGTATCTAGCGGACAAGTTCTTTGCTCATTTCTGCTCTTCATGGAGCCCTGCCCTTTGTTCTCATCTAATCCACACAATTTTGCACAATTTTCCTTGTTTGTTCTATAAGGCAGAACACTACGTTGATAGCTCTCAATTCGAGGAAACCTGCAAATACTAAAAAAAAAAAATTCCAATCCAAAAGATCTCTGAACACTCTGGTGTGGTAGACTTAGTCTGTATAAGAGGGTCAACGAAAGAACAAGTTAATTTACTGGTAACAAGAGATCAGGTTTCCTACCGAGGCATATGAACCTGTCCTTCTGACATTATTTGCCTGGGAATTCCAAGAAAAACATATCAGTTCAGATGTTTTTGGGTCACAGCCACACCTGTAGTGGGTGCCTCCATCGGCGCAGAGCGGAGCTGTGTTGTTGTTATATTATTTTTCATGTAATTGTAACATTCTACGCGAGAGATTATTTACAGCTAGTAAGCCCAGGTTTCACGAACGACACCCTATCCCATATCATTCCAAGGTATTTCACCTCCTCCTCAATTCTCTACGACCCCCTCACCCCTGTCATTTTATTGGTACTCTCTCAATCTCTCTTCGTGTGGGGATAGTACCAGGAATGTAAAGATTAGATTACGCAGAATTTCGTGTTGAAGAGTCGTTTTCTAACAATATTTGAATCCAAAATTTATAATGTAGAAAATTCGGAAAGCGATTATGTGGGACCATCTCTGATCTTATTATATAATAATTTATCTCATTACATCACTCCTAGGTTATTTGTTGTCATTTTTATCTTATTGAGACAGATATATATATATATACACACCCTATTTACTCGAGTATAAGCCTAGTTTTTCAGCACAAAAAAGTGTGTGGAAAACCCAAACTCGGCTTATACTCGAGTAAAAAAAGTATAGGTTTTACCAGGTTTTTGTGGTAAAATTAGGGGCCTCGGCTTATACTCGAGTATATACGGTATATATATAAATATATGTACTACTCATATACATAACAGGCAGTCCCCGGGTTACGTACAAGATAGGTTCCATAGGTTTGTTCTTAAGTTGAATTTGTATGTAAGTCGAAACTGTATATTTTACAATTGTAGTTCTAGACAAATATTTTTTTGCCCCCAGTGACAATTGGAGAGTAACATTTTTTTTGCTGTAATGGGACCAAGGATTATCAATAAAGCTTCATTACAGACACCTTACAGCTGATCATTGCAGTCTGGGACTATAGTAACATCCAGAGAGCTTCACCAGAGGTCACAGTGAGCAGAGGGGTCTGTCTTTAACTAGGGGTCGTCTGTAAGTCAGTAGGGGAACCTACTGAATACGCCTATAGTTAGATTTTGTAACTCTTATATAGATTTTCTCCTCCCCTTCTTCATTACACTTATGCTTCCCCTCGTACTGAAAGTGATTACACCATTATAGGGGATAGGGTATACCTTGCTTTTTGCTATGGTCTGACTGCTAGGAGACTGCTGGGTTAAATATGACAAGTCTTTTCAGTGTTTTTCTGCTTTAAAATGGATAAATTGTCTGCAACATCTGCACCTTGTATAAGAAAGAGTCGAAAGCTCTGAGCGTCTTAGCACTCGGCATTCCTGTAAAATTCATACCACACAGACCTCCGACGTCGAGCGCTGCAGGTGAGTATTAACAACTCTGAATTTATTCTCTCATACTAATAGCCCGAGGCAACCAGGGTCTATTGTGCTGCCAGATGCTTCCCAAACATTCATACGCTTCTCCCACTGTCTTCCAGCTGTAGGCCTGTCTGTTTGTTTCAAGGGGTCTACCGGGTTGTAGATGCTGATGAACTATCCCCGGGACAGGTCATCAATATCGGATAGAAGGCGGTCTAACACACGCACCCCTTCCCCAACAGATCAACCAGAAAAGGTCTGGGTAGGCTACAACATGGGAATCCTAATTATATCTACTGGTCAGCTACAAAGAGCTGACCAGTAGATATGCAGGGTGTCAGACCCCCACCGATCTCACATTGGAGTTATATCCTAATATCTAAAAACTCTTTCAACCCCAGGGAACGTCCACATGAAGCATCAATCATTTTCTTCTACAACTAGGATGGAGAGCGTTTCATGGTATAAGAAGTCATTAGTATGTGATCTTTAGTGATCCGACTACCGGGACCTTGACTAGCAGTGCCTGTGTCTGCTACTGCAACTCTTAAGCTAAGCCCCTGTATACATATATACCTACAGTACTGGGGATGCAATGCAGTGTTATTCCACTGCTGGAGTTACATTACTCATAGATCCAGGCACAGTGGGTGTACCTGTGTAGTCTGCAGGGGGCGCCAGTATTCTGGATTTCTGGCGCATGTTCTGCATGAATCTGACGCCCCCTGCACTGCTCCGACAGAGGGCACCACTTTTTTTGGGTGCACCTTTAACATAGGACGTGCAACGCACTTCTGCCAGACTTTGTATGATGACTATGGCGCACGGTCCAACTGAGCACTGGAACGCAACCTTCAGTGCAGAAATTTGTGTCTCATGAAGCATAGTGCAGCCGTGCCACAAAACGGTCGTGTGACACAAATGTGGCGCGGACCCTTTTTACATACGTATGCAAGCAGTTTGCACTAGAAAGAAGGTGCAAAGTCCGACAGAAATCTGGCACACGGAGCTTAGTAAATGTACCCCAATGACTGTGGTAATCCCTGGCCTCTTTCTTCTAAAATAATTTGTTAATTGGCATGAACGCCTCCTGGAGGTGTTACTGTGCTGCAGATTCTGAGGCTGTTACACTGTGCAGGAGCACTTCCCTCTCCCACCATGTGCTGAAACTTCCTTTGCTGCAGCGAGATAGCATCAGGCAGAGGGAGGGTTGAAGTGCTGAAGGTGCAGAGGGGGGACAGTGTAACAGCCTGTGAGGCCAGAGCATGTAGGAGCTCTGGTAACACATCTCAGGAGACTTTCTGGCTCATTGGCATAGTTTAAAAAGTTGATTTTAGAAGGAAGTGGGCCATGGATAACAAATATAAGAAGAAAACCACAATCACAGTACCTGGATCTACAAGTATGTCCCCCTGGTGTAGTATGATGGATATTGATGGTAGATTGCCTTTAAAAGAGTCCACCAAGGTCACTAAGCCCAAAATATAAATTACATACCTCACGTGACTGCTTTGCTCCTGCTCATTATGGTGTTGGTTTTTTTTAATATGTGAATTAGTTTATACTAGCCAAGGGGGCGGTAACCTTTTATTTCCTCTCTGTCACTGGGTTCTGTGTGAAAATTAATGGTTAACTTCCCCCTTGGCTATGAAAAAATATTTTACAAATTAACTTCAGGCGGCTAAATCAATGTAAAAGGTGGATGGAATTTTACCCCTTTTACCCCTTTCCGATCACTGCCAGCAAAGCTGCTGGCGCGCAGTGTTGGCTTAGATTGCTGCTCCCTGTGACGTCATCGGGGAATGGCGATCTGTTACCATCACACCCTCGGGTCGTACACAGTCATACTTGAGTCTTATTTTAGTCGATATATTACAATGTGCGATTTGCACATAATAAAAAAATGTGTAAATGTATGAAAACATTATAAAACTGTATGATAATACTGATAAAGGAGGTGCACAGTTTGTGGGTGCTTAGAGAGGGCTCGCAGGCTGAGCCCTCTCCATAGCCAGTAAGTCTTTGCTGCATATTGCAGCAAACACTTACCAGCAACACCCGTGATTGGTGGAATTGGTTATCCCAGATATGGCTATATATAATAACGGTTTTGTATTGCGTTTAACTCCGTAACAGAAAATAGTGCCCTCAGTTGAAATTGGCACTTTTTTGCCATTTTGATAAATACAAAAAAATTCAAGAAAAAGTGATCAAAAGGTTGTACAGTCCTAAATTAAAGAAGCATTGAAAATGTCATCAAAACTCTCAAAAAAAGACACCACCCACAGCTCCATACAGCGAAGTATGAAAAAGTTATTAGCGCCAGAAAATGGCAAAATCCCAAAAAAAATTTGTACAGGAGGTTTTAATTTTAGTAAATGTATGAAAACATTATAAAACCTGTACAAATTTGGTATCCCCATGATCACATCGACCCAAAGAATAAAGTAGACATGTAATTTGGGGCGCACAGTGAAAACTGTTAAATCCAAGCCCACAAGAAAATGGCGCAAATGCGCTTTTTCACAAAATTTCACTGCATTTGGAATTTTTTTCCTGCTTCCCAGTACACGGCTTGGAATATTAAATACCATCACTATAAAGTGCAATTTGTTACGCAGAAAATAAACAGTCACAGAGCTCTTTATGTGTACAAATAAAAAAGTTATAGATTTTTGATGATGGGGAGTGAAAAATGGAAATGAAAAAACAAAAAAGGGCCAGGCCTTTAAGGGGTTAAATACCGTCACTATAAAGTGCAAATTGTTACGCAGAAAAACAAACTCGCAAGCAGCGCTTTACATGGAAAAATTAAAAAGTTATAGCTTTTGAAAGTGGAGACTGAGAAATGGGATTGCAAAATCAAAAAAGGGCCTGGTCATTAAAAGGAACCTGTCACTAGGGACCTCATTTTCACTAAAGACAGATTGCAAAAGCCCATCACACATGCAGTGCAAAAATGCATCTCTTCCTTTTATAAGCATTTGCATTACAATATAATTATGTGTTATAACTTACCTTACACCCTAACAAAATGTGAAGTCCCAGGGGTTGAGCTCTGGTTTGGATGCATTTAAATAAACACCATGTGACTTGTCTGTCCTGCAGACTGCTCAGCTCTTTATTCCCCACCTTTGTGCTCCTGTATAGCTCCTTCCCCCCTCACTAATGTAATCTTTCCAGGCTGTGAGCTCCGAGGAAACAGGAGGAAGGAGCTGTACAGAAGCACAAAAATGGGGGGCTGAGAGCTGAGGAGTGAGCAGCACAGACAAGTCACGTGTTGCTTTTGAAATGCATCCAAACCAAAGCCCAATCCCTGGGAATACACAGAGGATTCTGTCAGGGTGCAAGGTAATTTATAACACACAATTATATTGCAATGCAAATACTTGGAGAAGGCAGAAAGACATATTTCCACTGCAGGTGTGATGGGCTCCTGCAACCTGACTTTAGTGAAAATGAAATCCCTGGTGACAGGTTCCCTTTAGGGGTTAATAAAAAAAGACCCCAGTGTGATAGCAATCAGATGACACTGATTGAAAGTAAAAGATCTGGGTAAATAATCTACCGTATTTTTTGCCCTATAGGGCGCACCGGACTATAAGGCGCATTAGTCCGATGCGCCTTATATATGTAATAATTCCATATATAAGGCGCATCGGACTATAAGGCGCGGGGTCCGGGGGCGTGGCGGAGGTCCGGGAGCGGAGCGGAGACCCGACGGGACGCGGCGACGGGACGCAACGGGGAACGCGGGGAAGGTGAGCGGGGAAGGTGAGGGGGAGGTGGAGGAGGGCAGCGGACCATACTTACATAGGTCCCCGCTACTGGAGACAGCAGATCTCCAGCGGGAACTGCAGACCACGCGGCAGAAGTTGTTCGTGCCGCGTGGTCTGCAGTTCCCGCTGGAGATCTGCTGTCTCCGGTCTCCGGTAGCGGGGAACTATGTAAGTATGGTCCGCTGCCCAGCGCCATACATAGGGCGCACCGGACTATAAGGCACACTTTGGATTTTCACGGAAATCCAAGGCTTTTAAGTGCGCCTTATAGTCCGGAAAATACGGTACATGAAAACCTCAACTTTGGGAAGGTCGCCCAAGCCAACGGTGAACCTAAACAAAGATAACACTTCGGTCACAAAAAATGTGTCCAACTTTTTACGTTTATCATTTTTTAAATCTTTTAAACCCTTAAAAGTGCAAGTTCCACCAAATCTTAGATTTAGTTCCTTTTTCTCTCCTTTTTCAATTAACCATGACTGAAAAATACGATACCGAGAAACTTCTGTCCGGGAATCAAAGCAAACAACGTGAACCAGATGGGATTTATTTGCAAGGGATCCATTGTTCTTCACTGTGACCACACCATGTCTTATTTTTGGACGCCATATAGATGCTCGTTTTAGGTATTACGTGAAGGATCAGATATTAGGCTTGTCTAATGCGTAATCATGTGTTTAGTGGGGTAAGTGTTTTGACTGAAAGCTCGAACACCAAGAAAGGTCTAAACACAACTCGTTCTCAGTTTTGTGCTGACTAGGTCTCATTTAGAAGAATGGACCCTTTCTCAAATATGCCAAACCAGACCCCCATCTGCCGACATCTGTGGTGGGGTTTTACCCCTAGTCAGTTATTTCTCACTGCTCCTGAAGAAAGCATTTGATGGGAAAACCATCACATCTGGTAGAGGAAGAATGTTCTCCGGTAGCCAGCAGGATGTCACAGTGGTGGGTCAAGGTCACTTCTTCTACCATGTGAATGACATCTTATTAAGGAATATCTTACTAATGGCTGACACGTCCGTCATTTTCTACAACTGGATTGCAGCCTGGCGGCCAAATATGACCTGGGCAGCTCTCATCTCATCAACCATTTTCACACCTTTTCATTGAGGACTGTAACATTCCAAAGGTTACGGGGCCGGCCAAGGAGGAAGCCAACAACTCAAGATCTAGAATGTCTGACCTTTAAAGTCTCTGATACTAATTTGTATTTTCTAACTACACAACAGGTGTCACGTTTAAAGAAAAATTGGAGCAAAAATGATGACTACAAACCTGAAGCCTAAAATTTCATGCAAGAACATAATACATTTTACCCCCTTAAAGGGGTCTTCAGGGCTCTTTAATTATTTTTAATAGAAGCTTTGGGTGGAATACTTTTAAAAATTACTTTTATCTCTTCGTTAAGCTGAAGGGTTAACATGTAGGCTAGCCCTTCTGTTCTGATCAACTCAGCAGCCTCAATGCTGGCTACTAAGAAAGCAAAGAGTTGGAGAGGGGGCGGAGACAGCAGACGGGATAGAAGATTGTATGTATATAAAATAAGTATTTGTTTCATATGGGGTTTTTGTTGTTACTGTGATCAAATTAATTGTGTTTCCATTTCATTTATTACATACATTTTTTGTAGATTAATTTCTCCTTTTTTTATTTTTTTTATTTTTTTTTGTTGTCCATGACAAAATAAATTTCCACATGTAAGCATGATTTATGATAGCAAACTGATATCCATATTATGGTTCTTCCATCCCCTTTACCAACTTTAACTACTCCCATCACATAATAGGTCGTCGGTGAATTTTAGCACCCTACATACTAATTAGGCTCTTGATTGTCATGTAGGAGGTCCTGGGTTATCACCTCCATGAAGGAGGAGAAAGGTCCTCTGTAAAACCTAAATAGGGTTGCCCAGGATTATTTTTTTAATAGTGCCCTTTAGCTTACCTCCGGGTCCTTACCTCCAGTCCTGTGTGGGTCCTCCCATCGCCAGCCATTGTTGGTAAAAAGAGACTCAGTGTTGACGACGTGTCGAGAGAACGTACCAACTACACAAGGTGTCCTGCTTGGGTCTGTAATGGATTCACTATTTTGCCCCGATTTATCAACAAAAGCTTAGGGTGATGGGAGATGCTACACTGGACCATTGCGACAGACAAAGGTAAGTATTCGTTGTTTTGTTTTTAATTTTAACTAAAAAAAAATAATAATCTCAGAAAACCTTTTTACAGGAATAATAAAACTAAATATTGTAGCTGTAAAGCGAGAATAATGGCTAAACCACGCGTGGACGAGCTAGAACAAATTCCACCAGTCAAAGTTACTCAATGCTGCTGACGTCCCTGCTCGCTTTAGGGCATCATAACTGCTATGGGCATCATACTGTACCCCTCGTGGGACCAAAGATTACACTAAGTAACGTCACTTCTCAAGTGGAACTACTCTGAACCGAAACAAGTAATTACAAAGGAAAATTATGTATAGCGTGTACATTATCCTCAAAGCAAGGAAATAACACAGCCAATTATTAGAAGACATCCTAGTTGCTTGGCTGCAGGTATTGTGTGCAGAAACACGAAGGCGCGCCAATTCACGTTCAACTGCCCTTCCCTATAGATTCTTTTTCTAAAAGAAAAGATTTGGAAGTGCTTTAACTTCACAATTTTTTTCCCCTCGCTTTAGCCATATGAGTTTGTTTTTGTTTTGTTTTCAAGGAAGATGTGACGGGTGCCCCTGTGACCCTGGTCTTGGGTCGCAGGTGCACCCGTGTACCTCTGTGTGGGCTGCTGCGCTGCTCACCTCGCCGGGTATCAGCTGCTCCAGCGGCTCCTCACGCATTCCCGCCGCCTAGGGCGCGCACGCGCTGGCTCTGTTAGATTTAAAGGGCCAGTGCACTGATAATTGGCGCTGGCCAGTTGCCTTTCCTGATAAATTCCCAGCCCCTTCCTGTGTTCCCTGCCGGATCCTTGTGCCTCGCAGCCTTGGAAAAGGCTTTGCTCCCATGTCCTTTGCGTTCATATTGACTTCCCGTTGTGACCTTGATTCTGTTCCTGACTACACTCCTCTGCTGCCTGCCTTGATCTATTGCTACTCTGATCCCGTGCTGCCCGTCTTGACCTCCTGCCTGTCCCAGATTACGATTCTACCTAACTTCTGTGTACCCTGCCTTGGCTGCCACCGCAAAGTCGCACCTGTGGAACGACCTGGTGGTACCACGATGCAGCAAGTCCAACCCGCTTTGCGGCGGGCTATGGTACCACTTCGACTCCGGTCCCAGATGTTGGCTTACATCATCGTCCGCAGTGGTCCAGTGTACCCACTACCCCTGGAGCCTGACAGAAGATATGTGTTCTTACCCATTGTGAAAGTTTTTGAAGCTTAATTCAGGAAATTAAAAGGAAGGGCAATAATAGATTATATAATATACCAAAGCAAAAAAAGCTTGTGTCCCCGTTTTTGTGCATCTGCAAAAAATAACGAAGGCTAACAAATGATGTCACTAGCATGTCCCAAGCCCTTGAGAGGTCACCTGATTACAATACCTTGCAACTGATCCACATGTATGATATCCATTTACCTTATGTATGTAATCCACATTTTTCACATTCCCCTAGATTTCTATGGGAGGCCCAGGCTACAAACACAAGCACGAATGGGACCTGTCCACCATGAATCATGGTGAAAACCCTTGAAAACTCGTGAAAAACCCTTTTTGTAAATTAGCACATTGAGCCATTGTATTGTTATTGTGCTGTTATAAAAAAAAAAAAAAAACATGAAAGCACACTGATGGAAAAAACGATTATCTACAGTAAAGGGGTTGGCCACTCTTTTACATAAGTTACCCATGTGCCTTTATTGCCTTGTGAATAATCCCCGAATGGTCATCAAGTGATTCAGCATTGCTGCTACTTACTTTTGTGATGCGTGCAGGCCCCCTGTGTTTCTTTGTTTACATGTTTGAGCTCTGCTGAGTAGGAGGAGCTGTAGAAGGGGAATTATAATTCATGCGGCTCTATCCCACTCACCTCTTCCTATCTCTATCAGTGAGGACGGACAATGAAAAGAGTGACACAGTGGGTAACGCCAGGAGGCAGAGGTCGCACTAACATTTTTCCAGAAGGGTAATAATACTCCTCTCACCATTTTTGAGGAGTATTTTTAGCTGAGGAGGAGTATGGAATTTTCAGTTAATACAAATATATAACTACAAGTTGTATAAATTGTTAATAGCCAGCCCCAAACCCCCTACCTCCCCACACTGAGCAGGCTGGGGCTGCCGCCTCTAAATTTATTTCATTTATTTTTGGGGGGTTGAGGGCATAACACTTTTTTTTTTACACGGTTTATTTTTTACTAGATAATCCTTCCCAAAAACATAAGCCTTCTGACCAATGCACTTGCGTTCACTAACTAGCAAGATGTGTTTGGCCGCGATAAAGTTGTTACTTACTGAGCACAAGTGTTTTGGTTCAGGGAGGATTTTTTTCAATACAATGTGAAAACATTGGGGTCTTTGGGGTATTTATTTTATCCCTTACTTGAAATGCCTGGATCATTGTACAAGCACTGTCATCTCCTGTGTCCTCTCCTCCTCATAGATTGTAAGCTCTTATGGCCATTGTACAAGCACTGTCATCTTCTGTGTCCTCTCCTCCACATAGATTGTAAGCTCTTATGGCCATTGTACAAGCACTGTCACCTCCTGTGTCCTCTCCTCCACATAGATTGTAAGCTCTTGTGACCATTGTACAAGCACTGTCATCTTCTGTGTCCTCTCCTCCACATAGATTGTAAGCTCTTATGGCCATTGTACAAGCGCTGTCACCTCCTGTGTCCTCCTCCTCATCGATTGTAAGCTCTTGTGACCATTGTACAAGCACTGTCATCTCCTGTGTCCTCTCCTCCTCATAGATTGTAAGCTCTTGTGACCATTGTACAAGCACTGTCACCTCCTGTATCCTCCTCCTCATAGACTGTAAGCTCTTGTGACCATTGTACAAGCACTGTCACCTCCTGTATCCTCCTCCTCATAGATTGTAAGCTCTTGTGACCATTGTACAAGCACTGTCATCTCCTGTGTCCTCTCCTCCTCATAGATTGTAAGCTCTTATGGCCATTGTACAAGCACTGTCATCTCCTGTGTCCTCTCCTCCTCATAGATTGTAAGCTCTTATGGCCATTGTATAAGGACTGTCACCTCCTGTGTCCTCCTTCTCATAGATTGTAAGCTCTTGAGAGCATTGTACAAGCACTGTCACCTCCTGTGTCACCTCCTCCTCATAGATTGTAAGCTCCTGTGACCATTGTACAAGCTCTGTCACCTCCTGTATCCTCCTCCTCATAGACTGTAAGCTCTTGTGACCATTGTACAAGCACTGTCACCTCCTGTATCCTCCTCCTCATAGATTGTAAGCTCTTGTGACCATTGTAAAAGCACTGTCATCTCCTGTTCCTCCTCATAGATTGTAAGCTCTTGTGACCATTGTAAAAGCACTGTCATCTCCTGTTCCTCCTCATAGATTGTAAGCTCTTGTGACCATTGTAAAAGCACTGTCATCTCCTGTTCCTCCTCATAGATTGTAAGCTCTTGTGACCATTGTAAAAGCACTGTCATCTCCTGTTCCTCCTCATAGATTGTAAGCTCTTGTGACCATTGTAAAAGCACTGTCATCTCCTGTTCCTCCTCATAGATTGTAAGCTCTTGTGACCATTGTAAAAGCACTGTCATCTCCTGTTCCTCCTCATAGATTGTAAGCTCTTGTGACCATTGTAAAAGCACTGTCATCTCCTGTTCCTCCTCATAGACTGTAAGCTCTTGTGACCATTGTACAAGCACTGTCATCTCCTGTGCCCACCCTCCTCATAGATTGTAAGCTCTTGTGACCATTGTACAAGCACTGTCACCTCCTGTGTCCCCTCCTCATAGATTGTAAGCTCTTGTGACCATTGTACAAGCACTGTCACCTCCTGTGTCCCCTCCTCGTTCTCATAGATTGTAAGCTCTTGTGACCATTGTAAAAGCACTGTCATCTCCTGTTCCTCCTCATAGATTGTAAGCTCTTGTGACCATTGTAAAAGCACTGTCATCTCCTGTTCCTCCTCATAGACTGTAAGCTCTTGTGACCATTGTACAAGCACTGTCATCTCCTGTGCCCACCCTCCTCATAGATTGTAAGCTCTTGTGACCATTGTACAAGCACTGTCACCTCCTGTGTCCCCTCCTCATAGATTGTAAGCTCTTGTGACCATTGTACAAGCACTGTCACCTCCTGTGTCCTCCTCCTCATAGACTGTAAGCTCTTGTGACCATTGTACAAGCACTGTCATCTCCTGTGTCCTCTCCTCCTCATAGATTGTAAGCTCTTGTGACCATTGTACAAGCACTGTCACCTCCTGTGTCCTCCTCCTCATAGACTGTAAGCTCTTGTGACCATTGTACAAGCACTGTCACCTCCGGTGTCCCCTCCTCCTCATAGATTGTAAGCTCTTGTGACCATTGTAAAAGCACTGTCATCTCCTGTTCCTCCTCATAGATTGTAAGCTCTTGTGACCATTGTAAAAGCACTGTCATCTCCTGTTCCTCCTCATAGATTGTAAGCTCTTGTGACCATTGGACAAGCACTTTCACCTCCTGCCGCTCCCCCCTCAGATTGTAAGCTCTTGTGACCATTGTAAGATCACTGTCCCCTCCTGTGTCCCATGCAGTCCACCCATGCATAGAATTTTCAATCATAACTATTTTGTACTTTATTGAATACATGTTATGTCAGGCTCAGGTAACCAGTATTAATCAATTGAACTCCCTGGGAATAAGTCAGTCACACAAACCTGTGAGACCACCAGAGCAGGCACAGGACCCCCACCACAGATGACAACAAACACCTTTGAAATCAAACACTTCTCCACTCTCCTTCTAGCTCTCAGACTTTGCCAAATCTGCTAGTGTGCATGTGCAGCTATATCTATTAGTACTAGAGAGACGGGTCAGGAGGGGAGGAGGAGCTGAGACCCCTGTAAAGGTCACATGTCCTGTCCTCCTGCTTGTGCTTGCCCCGCCCCTTTTTAGTGTAATGTGATTCCCCTGCTGCTCCCTATATGTGAAATGAGCTTGGAGAAGACAGTGACCGGCAGCAGTGAGTGTTCAGGGGGCGTGGCTTCATCTTCCCTTCTGCCGGCAGAAGCAGAGACCTCTCTGCAGTGTAGTGGGTCCGTGTGCACGTGACTGCTCTGTGCGCTCCGCTGTCCGCTCTGCTCCTTACACACTAGCAGGCGGCAGCTGCACATCGCTACTGCGGAGAGCCAGCGCTTTTACAAGAAAATCACCAAGCGTATTTATACGCTTGGTGGTTTTTTTGGAGAGTAAATCAGCCTCTGCATGCGTCATAGACGCTTGTAGAGGCGTTATCGCGATCTCTGCCAGGAGGACAGGTTGGAACAGTGAGGAAGTTGTGTTTGTATGCAGAGGGTAGCATCAAGGCGGAAGATCTCAAAGGAGGCAAAGTACAGGTACATATACATGCAGAGACATGTCTAATGGAACAGATTTATTGAAAAGTGGTGAAGACCTTTAAGCCGTAAGGAAATGTGTGATTTTAACAATTTTTGGAACACATTCTGCAACAGAAGGTCTTGTGTCATGTGACTGCTGAGCGATGGTGTTATATGAAGAATAACATATATTTTAACAGAATAAAAGTCAATATTTCGGGCTGTCATTCCAGCACCAGCACAGCATCCAAAACAAGCACATGCCGCACACTGATTGTGTGTTTTACTCCATAAAGTGAGACCGTTATCTGCCTCTGGCTTCAGGGCAAGTTAAGAGTTTCTGTTGGAAGAAAGTCTTTAAAATACTGACCTGTCTCTGCTGATTTGGAACAAATGACATACAGTGCACGGGTAACCTCAGACAAAATATACACTTCAGCTTTAATTTTCTAAAAACTAAACACAAATTATCCGCTGTGAGCAACAGAGAACATCAAAGCCCACAAGGAGTGTCTCTAGCTCCGGAAACAGTGTACTAATGACCTCACCCATGAGTAGGCCGCAATGTATTGTGATTCACACACTGAGGTCGGGATAGAAACAGGGACATGGTGACAGCACCGGGGCAAAATAAACTGATGCAAAGTAAATAAATTACTCAAACAAGAGCTTTAAGGGTATATCTAGTCGTATAATAGTTTTATTCTGTTTTTAAGAACAGTATTATAGTAGTTATATTCCTGTACATAGGAAGCAGTATTATAGTAGTTATATTCCTGTACATAGGGGGCAGTATTATAGTAGTTATATTCTTGTACATAGGGGCAGTATTATAGTAGTTATATTCTTGTACATAGGGGGCAGTATTATAGCAGTTATATTCTTGTACATAGGGGCAGTATTATATAGTTATATTCTTGTACATAGGGGGCAGTATTATAGTAGTTATATTCTTGTACATAGGGGGCAGTATTATAGTAGTTATATTCTTGTATATAGGGGGCAGTATTATAGTAGTTATATTCTTGTACATAGGGGGCAGTATTATAGTAGTTATATTCTTGTACATAGGGGGCAGTATTATAGTAGTTATATTCTTGTACATAGGGAGCAGTATTATAGTAGTTATATTCTTGTACATAGGGGGCAGTATTATAGTAGTTATATTCTTGTACATAGGGGCAGTATTATAGTGGTAATATTCTTGTACATAGGGGGCAGTATTATAGTAGTTATATTCCTGTACACAGGGGGCAGTATTATAGTAGTTATATTCTTGTACATAGGGGGCAGTATTATAGTAGTTATATTCTTGTACATAGGGGACAGTATTATAGTAGTTATATTCTTGTACATAGGGGCAGTATTATAGTAGTTATATTCCTGTACATAGGGGCAGTATTATAGTAGTTATATTCTTGTACATAGGGGGCAGTATTATAGTAGTTATATTCCTGTACACAGGGGGCAGTATTATAGTAGTTATATTCTTGTACATAGGGGACAGTATTATAGTAGTTATATTCTTGTACATAGGGGGCAGTATTATAGTAGTTATATTCCTGTACACAGGGGGCAGTATTATAGTAGTTATATTCTTGTACATAGGGGCAGTATTATGGTAGTTATAGTCTTGTACATAGGGGGCAGTATTATAGCAGTTATATTCTTGTACATAGGGGGCAGTATTATAGTAGTTATATTCTTGTACATAGGGGGCAGCATTATAGTAGTTATATTCTTGTACATAGGGGGCAGTATTATAGTAGTTATATTCTTGTACATAGGGGGCAGTATTATAGTAGTTATATTCCTGTACACAGGGGGCAGTATTATAGTAGTCATATTCTTGTACATAGGGGGCAGTATTATAGTAGTTATATTCTTGTACATAGGGGCAGTATTATATAGTTATATTCCTGTACATAGGGGGCAGTATTATAGTAGTTATATTCTTGTACATTGGGAGCAGTATTATAGTAGTTATATTCTTGTACATAGGGGGCAGTATTATAGTAGTTATATTCTTGTACATTGGGAGCAGTATTATAGTAGTTATATTCTTGTACATAGGGGGCAGTATTATAGTAGTTATATTCCTGTACGTAGGGGCAGTATTATAGTAGTTATATTCTTGTACATAGGGGGCAGTATTATAGTAGTTATATTCTTGTACACAGGGGGCAGTATTATAGTAGTTATATTCCTGTACGTAGGGGCAGTATTATAGTAGTTATATTCTTGTACATAGGGGCAGTATTATATAGTTATATTCCTGTACATAGGGGGCAGTATTATAGTAGTTATATTCTTGTACATTGGGAGCAGTATTATAGTAGTTATATTCTTGTACATAGGGGGCAGTATTATAGTAGTTATATTCTTGTACATTGGGAGCAGTATTATAGTAGTTATATTCTTGTACATAGGGGGCAGTATTATAGTAGTTATATTCCTGTACGTAGGGGCAGTATTATAGTAGTTATATTCTTGTACATAGGGGGCAGTATTATAGTAGTTATATTCCTGTACACAGGGGGCAGTATTATAGTAGTTCTATTCCTGTACGTAGGGGCAGTATTATAGTAGTTATATTCTTGTACATAGGGGGCAGTATTATAGTAGTTATATTCCTGTACACAGGGGGCAGTATTATAGTAGTTATATTCTTGTACATAGGGGGCAGTATTATAGTAGTTATATTCTTGTACATAGGGGCAGTATTATAGTAGTTATATTCCTGTACATAGGGGGCAGTATTATAGTAGTCATATTCTTGTACATAGGGGGTAGTATTATAGTAGTTATATTCTTGTACATAGGAGGCAGTATTATAGTAGTTATATTTTTATACAGGGGGCAGTATTATAGTAGTTATATTCCTGTACATAGGGGGCAGTATTATAGTAGTTATATTCTTGTACATAGGGGCAGTATTATAGTAGTTATATTCTTGTACATTGGGAGCAGTATTATAGTAGTTATATTCTTGTACATTGGGAGCAGTATTATAGTACTAATAATATTCTGACTACCAAAACAGCAAAATTATTATTTTAAGACTGCTAGTTAGAAAAATGGTAACCCATAGGGACAGTTAAAAAAAGTAACTACTGTAACTAGAGGGACTGTATTCAACAATCAGTTTTGAACAACCTTTTAAGTTATATATGAAATTCAATAGAAATACCAAACATAAAACATGAATATCCTACCATCAGTCATGCCCATTCCTGTGGGTGGTGAGCAGTGGCCTGCGTGGCTGATAGCCCATACTGGATATTGACTATTAAATCCACAGTAAAGGGACTGCATGAAGGTTTTGTAGAATCCGACTACTCCAGGATTACCTGAAAAATAAAAAGTCCAATAATATTCATTACATTATAAAGAAATAATTTCATTAACATAAAAACACAAAAACATTGAAGCGACTGGGATGGAGTAAGTAAATGTGGGCGATTATATTTCCCAGTTTTTTGTTGTAAAATTAGGTACCACGGTTTATGCTCTAGTGTATATACAGTATTTGTCCCATATTTGTCCCAATTGAGACTTATTTAAGACAAGACTTAAAAGTCTCAAAATAAGTCTCAAAAAACAGACAACGTGGTGATAGGTCACACCCAATGTATATTACACATAACGTCTCTATGGTTTTGTCCTATATATACTAAGCACTCACGTGACATATGGCGGTACAGTACAGGCTAGCAGACCAAAGGGAATTTTGTATATATTAGGCTACATTCACACATTGTGTGGTCGCCGTACCGTAGCACGATGGGCACACGTCAGCGCCGGGGAGAAACATGGGGCATATAGAAACATGGGGCACAGCTCCGTATTCCGGGAAAAGATAGGAACGGTATGGCGCCCATTGCTGTCTATGGGTGACGTATATCCATTATATATACCTCGTCCGTTTATATGTCCCCCCATAGACGACAATGGGCACACGGTGCCATTTGGGAGCAGTACGGTGTGGCACAAGTGCGACACCGTACCATTCCATACCCCATAAAAAGATAGGACATGCCCTATCTTTCCCCAGAATACGGCGCCGTGCCCCATGTTTCTATAAGGAGAGGGGCGCCGATGTGCAACGGTACGGGGGGCACACGTTAGTGTGAATGTAGCCCTAAATGAATAAAATACTAAAAAAAGGTCTATTAATTCTACTTCTTGGCCCAGAACACATGTGCAGCGTAACATTAACCTGCCGAGGGCCTGTTATTCTGCTTAATACATAGGTGTTGCAATGAAATTGTGATACATCATTGCACCTTACCGCCGGGGGTTTCATTTGCCTAAATTAAATACATTTGCGAGCGATTCAGACAGTAGTAGACGAGAATTACCTTATTGTTTGGATTGTAAAATCCACTTCTTAGCTCACCCGGGCACCCCCACCCCCCTCCTCGGCCCACCTTTAAATTTAGTGCACTTTGTGGATTTGTTTTGGCTACAAAGTATTTTTCTTGAAGTCCAGATGAGCACTTCCAAGTCTTTTCAAATATTTTGTAGGAAATGTTAGGCATTAAATCCTCATCACATGAAATTCAGGGAACAGCTGTTGAGAGCAGCTGAATGGAAGCAAATGTTTCCGAGGCTGGTGGTACTAGGTGACCGCGTGGAGGGGAGCTGCCGAAAGTAACCTGCCTGCACAATGCATTAAACTGTTTACAGTCAACACATCGGGCCTGACCCCTCTTCCCCTAACAGTGCAATTACAATATCCACTTTCAACCAACCTCCAAATTCTATTATCTTTCTAAAAAAAAAACTTAAAAAAAAATTCGGCCCTCTCTAATTTCTTGAAACAAATAACATGCCCTCAGGGGGGGCTGCGGTCGGAGAGAAATTCCCAAGCTCTAGTGGACAGGGCAGTGAAAGTAGAAGAGAGGTGCAGCCCACCTGTTAGGTATGTACAGCTGATCGCACCTGTGACCCCACCAGCTCCAAACAAAAAGATTTTATTTTCACTGACCCTCGTGATCTTTTAGTTGGTGAATGTCACCCAAAGTATTTGTGAGAAAAAATATATAAATTACTCTTTCTGTCAAAGTTGGGTAGGACATGAACCATTTATCTCAAAATTAATTTAAATGAAATCTAAAACAAACAAAAAAATCTGATTCCAATCTAATTCCAATGATACATAGGGACAAATTTACTTACCTGGTCCTGTCGCGATCCCCGATTCGGACGGTCCGACGAGGATGAAGTCCGGCGCGATTCATGAAGATCGTGCGCCTAAGTTCTTCTTCCCGGTGCTTGTAAGTGCGTGTCTTGCAACACAATTCTAAATGTTAAATTTGCGCATTGTCCGAATCCGTCGGCCACGCCCCCCCCCCCCCCCGCGATTTCTGTCACGTGCAAGACGGCGCCAATGGGCCACATGAGTCAAAATCCCAGGGCAATTCTACGGAAAACGGAAATCATTGGGAAACCCAACTAAAATGTGCTCCGTGGACCCTTAGTAAATGAGCCCCATAGGGTTATGAATCGCTTAAAGGATATCAGTAAAATGATGGTAGATGTGTCCTGAGAAGTTCCTGAGGCAACTTATTTTATTATATCTCCATACCCCGCGATTACAGCAATATATGCTTAGAAAAGTTATGCTAATTACTTTTACTTTAATAAGCACTCCCATAAAACTGATGCATATTGCAGCAAACACCCTCTCGGAACAACCGCGATCGGTGCTACCCAAATCGTGTTTGGTGTGTGGGCGCCGCCATCTTAGCTTATATCTTCGCCTTCCCATGACGTCATCGGGGAGTGACTATCTGTCGCTATGACAGCCCAATCTCCCAATCCGAGGCTGTATGATGTTTGTTTATTTGTTACAATGTGCCAGTGGTACACTGTAACAAATGATCAGTAAAATCTCCATATACTGTAGTATGGCAGTATATGGTCGGATCAATCAGACAACCTAGGGTTAAAGTACCCTAGGGGGTCTGAAAAATAGTAAAAAAAAATTAAAAAGTTAAAAAAAATAGATACAAAAAAAAAAATTAAATCACCCCCTTACCCTAGAACTGATATAAAAATAAACAAACAGTAAAAACCATAAATGTTATAATGTAATGTTAACATAATGTTAGGTATCCCTGCATCCCAAAATGTCTGATCTATCAAAATATAATAACAGTTATTCCCGCCTTTAAACCTCGTCATGGGAAATAGCGCGCGAAATGTCCAAAACACCACATTTTGCGACATATAAAAAAGTTAATAAAAAGTGATGGAAAGGTCGTGCAGTCCTCAAACTGGTAGCAATGAAAACGTGATCTCATCTCCCAAAAACACACAGCACACAGCTCCCCATACCAAAGTATGAAAAAGTTATTAGTGCCAGAAGATGGCGAAAAGAAGATTGTTTTTTGTACAGAACATTTTAATTAATGAAAATTACCATATTGAAATCAAATCTGATGTTTTTTTTTTTTTTTATTTTACTACGTGTGTTGGAAGAGGGGTAGTCATATACAGCGAGTATTTTAACTGGAAGAGTTGGGGGTCGCCTTATACGCAGGAAAATACGGTCATATAGCACATATACGATTGTACATCCCAGTGTATATCTCACTATTCCACTGTGTATTTCACAGTTTTTTCTATTGTTCTATTTTTTATTCATTTTATTTTATTATTTTATTCCATTTTTTGTTCAGTTTATTCATTTAAAAATAAACCACATTAAATATTATGCCAGAAATAAACTTCTGTAATGTAGTGAACTGTTCAGGGGGTGTATGTGACCTAGACGCTCCTCTAAAACCTCCTTCCAAGTCTGATTTTTCATTCAATAAAGAAAATTTTCATCTCCATCATGCAGCAAGCTTAAACCTACGCCGCCCATGAGCCAC
This sequence comes from Engystomops pustulosus, assembly GCF_040894005.1. Lineage (NCBI taxonomy): Eukaryota > Metazoa > Chordata > Amphibia > Anura > Leptodactylidae > Engystomops > Engystomops pustulosus. The sequence goes on along the minus strand of NC_092413.1, from coordinate 206,960,880 downwards.
CGGGTTAAAGAGTCGGCACCAATCAGTGAACTGAAACGGGGACATTTATGACATGCCATTGCTTTTGGACACATCAGAAGGCCTCCTGCTGTCCCGGGAGGGCGACTTACACTGGTGCACAATGGCACTTGCGCACTCACTATAGCCTGCGAACTAAGATGACTGAAAGTGTGCAGGCTACAGTGAGTGTGCTAGCGCGGGGCAGTAATGCCCAACTGCGCCGCTGGCCGTGCCCCCTTTCACACTACTTTGCCGTGGAACTGGCATAAAGGGGATAATTAGGACTGTGGGGTCAGTAAGCCAAACCTCCAACTCCGGCTCCTCAATTTTCCGAACTTTCAGCTCCACCAAAGTGGTCACCAACTCCGACACAGTCCTATTTTCCCTGGTCCCTCTAGCAGTGCTGAGATAAATGCAGGCATTCCTTCCCAGTGTCTTATTTCACTGATCTGTAGCACAGGAGCTTCACTCCTGAGCATGTACATAAAACGCAGTCACATTCATCTCAACTTAAAGGGGCATCAGGGGTGAACTAGCCAACTTGCTTGTTAAATGCCCCCCAAGAAGTCTGCTTTATAATACAGCCCTGTGTAGCCAGGGCTCCATATATCCTCTTTGAGAACGTGTCTTGCCCTTTTTGGTTACATAATGTCACTACTGCTCACTTAACATTATTATGCTATTATGGAAGTTTTCTTAATCTTAGGCCGGCGGTAAACAAGCGTATTTTCTCCGACAAACTAGATCTATGGGGCTTATTTACTAAGAGTCCGCGAAACGCACTTTAGTCGGATTTTGTAATTTTTCTGGATTTGCGCCGCTGTGACAGCTATTTAGAAGGGAATTTTGGCGCATCAGCGCCATCTTTCATGCAACAGATATTGGGGGCGGCCGTCGGGCGACCAGGAAGAAGAAGTGAACTCCGACGGACCTGATCAGGGAAGCGACACATGCAGATTGTGGAAACACAATCTTAGTGAATCGCAGCACAATGCATTCCATTCGGACATTCCGGATCGGGGAACACGCCAGGGACTGGTAAGTAAATGTGCCCCTATGTGTCTGTTTTAAAGCGAACCTGGCACCGGGAATGTCAGCGTGTAGGGGCAGGGGCAGGGGAGAGGAAGAATGATTTGAGGAGACTAAGACACAGCCACACAGGCAGCTTCCCTCCTCTGGGACTCAATACACTACTTGCATGGAGTCAGGTAATGTGAAATAAAGTTTTATAAAGTAGTGGCAGAATTCAGAAAGGCATTTTTAAAATCAGCATAGAATAAGCTATAGGAAGGGGTCAACAGGAAAAACTTGGCTTTCCGCACCATGGCCACGAGTAAGAGCGTGTTAAAAGCTTGAAATGCGTAGGCCGGCTTTTCCACCTTTTGGTCGTTAGTCATTGCATGTAACTTTTATAATGACAAAAGAATAAAGATGAAGAATGTTTTTAACTTGCATCTGGTGCAGAAAGCCAAGTTTTCCTGTTTGCTGTTGGATCTCTATAATATGAGTGGATCCAATCATATAATATATGTGATATATTACATGCCCACCTGCAATTACTACATACAAGGAGCGGTGAGCTGATAAACTTTTTTGTATTTGCTGTTTTATTGGAAGTGGTCACCAGCTAAAAAAAAACCCGTTCCTGGTGACAGGTTCCCTTTAAGAACCAAGGTGAACTCATAACAGTATATTAAAAACTGCACAATGAAAAACATTTATCAGCCAAAACTGGAATCCCCCTTTAATTTATAGAGAATTGATGCTGATATAGAAGCATTTGGTGACATCAGACCCCTATATTGCATGTTTCCATTTCTCCTAAGCTTTTTCTAGCCCGGTATGATTTTTGGCACACGGTGCCTTCAGATAATGAGTATTTGTTAGCTAAGATGTATATACGGTGATGCATAGGATCACACAAAATGGATGTGGTTAGGAAGTATGCTAGCGGGGATTTCACTGAGGAAGGATCCTGAGGACACATCCTGATGTTAATGTGGTCCGGAGAGCAGGTATCGCTGGGGATTATCGGACATCTTCTCAAACATTTTTTTTAGCAAACCCAAAGTATGAACCTGAGATATAAGGATAGGACAACTAAATGATCTACAGGCAGTCCCCGGGTTACCTACAAGATAGGTTCTGTAGGTTTGTACTTAAGTTGCCTTTGTATGTAAGTATGTAAGTCGGAACTGTATATTTTATAATTGTACAGGCAGTCACCGGGTTACATACAAGATAGATTCTGTAGGTTTGTTCTAAAGTTGAATTTGTATGTAAGTCGGAACTGTATACTTTATCATTGTAATCCCAGCCAGAACTTTTTTGGTCTCTGTGACAATTGGATTTTAAAAATGTTGGGTTGTCATAAGAATCAGGATTAATAATAAATCTTCATTACAGACGCCTGTGATAACTGTTATAGCTGATTATTGTAGCCTGAAACTAAAGTACAGTAAATTACCAACATCCAGAGGTCTGTTTGTAACTAGGGGTCGTCTGTAAGTAGGGGACCACCTGTACTGTCTATCTGTAGACAGACTAGTGCAGATGTTAGTTCCTATTACTTTACCAGGGTTTTCCAGGACCCACACATCCGTAGTAAGTGCCCCAACATAGAATATGCAATATTTTTTAACTTTTCCCTTTACCCCCTTCCCGGTGCAGATCTTGAAAATTGAAGCAATTTCCAAAAAGAAGGTGTGTATTTTTACCCTGTTCCGGCTTCCCCTTCCACCATTGTCCAAAAGCGATCCTGCCAGCAGTGCTTGAGAACTGGATATCACCTTAAAGGAAACCTACCATTTGATTTGATGCATTATGAAGCGAACATACCTTGAGAATGCTGTAGCTATGCTGATGCAGGCACATATCTTGTTTAATCCCTGAGCTGAGTGGTTTTTCCAAACAATTGTAATTGTATTTTATAAAACAATTATAAAATTATGATAATGAGGCTCTGTTGCTTCTGTGCTGGGGCTGTATTGTGCCTGACAGGCAGAAGTAATCAATCGCTGCACCATACCCCAGTTTCTGTTTATAAGTGATCCAGCACAGGTTGTTTAGTCCTGTCTGGACAGTTCAGGAAGCTCCATGTGTAATGTGTTTAAGTATGGCAGCCAGAAGCACCCAGCTTTTCCAAGGTCTTGAATGTTATAATTGTTTTTTTCAGCAAAACCACTCAGTTCACGGATTAAGTAAGATATGTTTCTGCATCAGTGTAGCTACAGCATTCTCAAGGTCTGTTTTGCTTCATAATGCATGAAATCAAATGGTAGGTTTCCTTAAATGGTGGACCTGGGAGACAGAGTGGGGTAAGTCTCCTATATTTTTGGTTGTCCCAGTCCCCAGGGCTTTTTTCCACAATTCCTGTAAACCACCAGCTAGTAAAATCCTGCAGGACTGGAAGTGCCGTTGGTCACGTGAGACACAGGAAGTGATGCCCTGAGAGCCCCTGGGGCCACTGATTAACCAAACTGGGTTTGTACTGTGGCAGGTCCAGAAGTGCCAAAAGTCACAAAACCCACTTTAGCCAATCAGTTGCTTAGTGGTGTCAAGAGACCAATATGACGTTCTGGGGCAACTAACAGGTCAAAGTGGGTCCTGTGACCCATTAATGGTGTAACTGGGAGACGGGGCAGGTTAAATCTCCTCTATTTTTGGTTACCGCTGTTTATAATTGTGTTTCTTAACTTACCCGGCACCCTGACAGAATCCTGTTCTGAGTCCCAGGTTTGATTAGGTTCGGGTACATTTAATTAATAAACATGTGACTTGTCTGTGCTGCAGACTCCTCAGCGCTCCGCCCTGACTTTTCTGCTCATTTACAACTCCTCCCTCCCCACTCATGTCAGCTCACTAGGCTGTGAGCTCTGTCCCTGTGTGAGTGAAGAAGCAGGAGGGAGGAGCTGTACAAGTGCACAAAGGTGGGGGCTGAGAGCTGAGGAGTGAGCAGCACAGACAAGTCACATGGTTTTTTTTTTAAAGGCATGCAAAATAAAGCCCAACCCCTTGGACTCGATGGAGAACATGATATTGTTAGGGAGAAAGGTAAGATAAAACATACAATTATATTGTAATGCAAATGCACAATTCTTTGCAATGCAGCTGTAATGGGATTCTGCATTGTCTTTAGTGAAAATGAGGTCCCTGGTTACAGGTTCCCTTTAAGAGAGTAAAGCCCTGCAGGTCTGGAAGTTCCAGAGACCACGTGACTCAGAGGAAGTGATGACCCAGGCATTGGCATGATGGGAACTGTCAGAGGTCACAGAATCCATTTTAGTGGTCCAGCTGTGCCTGGAGATGCGACATTCTGGGGTCACTGATAGACTAAAGGCGCTTCCAGTCTTGCCCCCAATGCAGACGAACAGGAGACTATACTATGAAGTCTGTGTTGTGCCTGACAGGCCGAAGTAATCAATCGCTGCGCCATCCCCCAGCTGCTGTGTATAAGTGATCCAGCACAGGTTGATTAGTCCTGTCTGGACAGTTCAGTTCTGAATGTTATAATTGTTTTACAGCAAAACCACTCAGTTCAGGGATTAAATAAGATATGTTTCTGCATCAGTGTAGCTACAGCATTCTCAAGGTATGTTTGGTTCATAATGCATCAAATCACATGGTAGGTTTCCTTTATTGGTGGACCTAGGAGACAGGTAAGGAGCCAGGAGTCCCTACATTGTAGAAACCATTCTATTAGGAAAAAGCGGTACCAATGAAGTTGGAGGGTGGGGGTGTGTGTTGAACATGTAATTTTTCGGTGCGGCCCCGAACATTGCGGTTCGGATCCACTCATCACTACACAAACAATTAGATTCTAAAATACTATAAAAATACAAGAGCCATTACTTCACTTTGGACAGTTCACCTCTGATATTGGGGACTGCTCCTCTTTAAAATCCTGGAAGAACCTCAGGTACAGGAGTGAAGTCAATCCTGAGTAGAACCTGATCCTTGTGTATTCCTCTGGTACCTATTCACACGTTCTGTACGGAGTAACACCTGCCCTTGTTGTTGTAATAAACAATAGGTAACCTGGCAGATATTCAGCACGGCTCCGGCACCTATGGATTTCATACGGTGATTTCATGCAGCAGCTGTGACATCTGTAAGATATTGCACGGCTACGACTCTATCAAAGGACACGACCCGCTCCACCGCTTGGGTTTTAATTAAGACGCCCCGATCCGATGTGAACCCCCGCGGATTGTCCTGTGAGTAGACGTTGGGGACGCCAGCACAATGTGGTAATGTGTTTTATTATGCTCGGGAAGCCCTGCGCTCCCATTGTGCGAGGATTACATAAAGTGATAGTCTGAGAATCAGGTGCCTGCAATGTGTTACACATTACCATCCCCGTCCTAAATACATGCATGTGTGCGAGGGACACGCAGCCCTGACATGCCATACACAATCCCCTATTGTTCCAGGTACACGCTATCCGAGGAGAGGTCTGCACATCCAGGCAGCAGTATTATAATGTGTCCTATACAGTGTCCTATCTGCAGGCAGTGTGTTATAGAGCAGGAGGAGATGAGCAGATTGTACATAGTGTCCTGTATGCAGACAGCATATTACAGAGTAGGAGGAGCTGAGCAGATTGTACATAGTGTCCTATCTGCAGGCAGCATGTTATAGAGCAGGAGGAGCTGAGCAGATTGTACATAGTGTCCTATCTGCAGGCAGCATGTTATAGAGCAGGAGGAGCTGAGCAGATTGTAGCTAGAATCCTATCTGCAGGCAGCATGTTATAGAGCAGGAGGAGGTGAGCAGATTGCACATAGTGTCCTATCTGCAGGCAGCATGTTATAGAGCAGGAGGAGCTGAGCAGATTGTAGCTAGAATCCTATCTGCAGGCAGCATGTTATAGAGCAGGAGCGGGTGAGAAGATTACACAATGGGGCAGATTTATCAAGCAGTCTGAAAGTCAGAATATTTCCAATTGCCCATGGCAACCAATCACAGCTCCCCTTTAAAATATTCATGAGCACTGGTGAAATGAAAGCTGAGCTGTGATTGGTTGCCATGGGCAACTGGAAATATTCTGACTTTCAGACTGCTTGATAAATCTGCCCCATAGTGTCCTATCTGCAGGTAGTATATAATAGAGCAAGAGGAGCTGAGCCGATTGAACATAGTGTCCTATCTACAGGCAGCATGCTATAGAGCAGGGGGAGCTGTGCAGATTGTACACGGTGTCCTATCTGCAGGCAGCATGTTACAGAGGAGAGGCAGGTGAGTACATTGTACATAGTGTCCTATCCGTAGGCAGCATCTTATAGAGCAGGGGAAGCTGAGCAGATTGTACACAGTGCCCTATCTGTAGGCAGCATGTCATAAAGCAGGAGGAGCTGAGCAGATTGTACATAGTGTCCTATCTGCAGGCAGCATGTTATAGAGCAGGAGGAGCTGAGAAGATTGCACATTGTGTCCTATCTGCAGGCAGCATGTTATATAGCAGGGGGAGCTGAGCAGACTGTACAGAGTGATCTATCTGTAGCAATATGTTATAGAACAGGGAGAGATGAGGAGACTGTGCATAGTGTCATATCTGCAGGTCGCATGTTATAGAGCAGGAGGACTCAAGTTGATGGTACCCAATGTTCCAATGTTTCAAACATTCAAAGCGATCACACTACATGATTGCATCTATTACTATATTACAAGATAATGGGGGTCCAAGGACTGCACAGGACTAGATCTCAGTTTGTGTCCACAATTGATGGGGTACTTAAATGTCAGCACCCCACATAATGAGATCCCGAGGGGGGGGGGGTGACTATTTGATGCACCTGTCCATTTCTCCATTTCTGATACAGAGACCGTTGACTGTTGTTCTTACCACTGTATAAAACACCCCTTTATCTTCCAGACACAAAACTATAACAACAAGCATAAAAGTAAGCCAGTAAAATGACAAAGTCCATCGTCGGTCACCCTGCCTGCCATAAAACACACACTCATCACCTGCAATGTCTTATCATTTTTAGTTTTTGCGATTTCCAGATGTGCCTAGGTGGAAAAAAAAAAAACAAAGAAAAGAAATGAAAAGAACTCGGCAGCTTCTCCCGCGGAACAACATGTCAGGGAGCGAGCGCACGGCAAGAAAAACAAAGTGCAGAAATAATGGGATAGGACATCTCTACTTAGAAGATCATGAAACACGAGCTCCCAATAACATGCAAGACACTACCAATTTCCTCCCAAAACGTGTCACCGGGTTCCATTTAGCCAGAAGCGATCCAAGTACTATCAACTACAGCAGGAACCCTGGCAAGGAAACAGAAGAGGAGTCAGGGACTTAGGCCAACGGAAAAAAAAAAAAAATTATAGTCGGGAATTGTTAGGATCAAAATATCCATAGACGAGAAAAAAAAAATGTTATGCTTTATATCGCACATTGTCGAATATAAACTTAATGTAAACTAAACATTCCGGATTAAAAAAAAAAAGTAAGAAAAACCACAAAAAAAAAAAAAAGACGACAAAATAGAAGTTGTTTACACCGTAGGAAGAAAGCGGGAAGCGGGAGATGTTCAGATAGCCGCCTGCATTCCGAGGTTTTTTTTTTTTCGATGGAAGGAAAACACGGGGGAAGGTACTTTGCATATCAAAGTAGTAGCGCAAAGTTATACCACATTTTCCCAGACATTAGTAGCAACAAACACAGAAAATATACAGAACCATATGAGAGGAAAAGCACGGTGGTGATTACGCGGCCGCACATCGCTGGTCACATGGGTTACAGCGCAGGCGGAGGGGGGATACATTAGCCGTACGGTTTGTGGTTCCATCAGCCTAATGAAGTACAAAGCGGCAGAGATACGGCAGGAGTCTGACCTCACGCTCGGGTCATGTGTTGGCTCCAATAATGTTCCCTCAAAGATGCTGAAAGCTTGGTGTCTCCGTGGAGTAGAGGAGGTTTGGCGAAAGTTGCAAAGATTTTGCGCTGGTTTTGGAGACTGTGGAAAAATCCAAACACTGCGGCTAGTCCTGCATAGTGGAATAAGACTTAAAAAAATTTTCTTGATTTGCCACCGAACTTTTCATTGGTTTATAGAGCGAGTTCTAAAGCTTTATTTTTCCATAGAAATTTTTGTTTAGAGGACATCTAGCACCAGTTTATGGGTGGTAGACTGTCCTATAATGTGCGCTCGTTACCTCCAGGGGATGATTGACCCGTTTCCTGCTATCTCCGGAGGGTCTGCATTAGTCAGAAAATAAGCTTTGATAAATATGCAAATAAGGCGGAGGCTCCTTCACTAGTTAAAGGGGTTGTCAGAGTTAAAAAAAACAAACTCATTGGTGCCCGGGAGGGAGCTAGTTAAAAAATAAACATTTACTTACCTTCGCAGTCCCTCTCGGTGTCCCACACTCTCCGGTCCATGCCCCATGTAAACAAACAGGGGCATAGAAGCCACGCTGCGTTCAGCTTGGAGGTGGCAGGACATGCCAACCCGTCCCTATTCCCAGTGAGGCAAAGACACAAGTACATACATGTCTAATGGAAGAGAGTTATTGAAAAAGGCGAACCCCTATAATTACTTATCAAATGCACACAGGCCAAAGTCTTATCTGTCCTGCCAGCACTGATCGGTTAGTATGAGTTAGGGTGCATGTACACGAACGTATGTCCCCCGGGCCGTAGTCGGGCAGACATACACATTAGAGCACATTTACTTACCTGGTCCTGTCGCGATCCAGCGGCGCGTTCTCCGGCGAGGATTCACGTCTTCCAGCGATTCACTAAGGTTGTTTGCCCGATGTCCACCAGGTGTCGCTGCTGCGCAGAGGTCCGCCGGAGTTCACCAACCTATTCCTGGTGCATGTGAGTGATTGATTTTGCAACACAATTCGGTTTTTAAACTCCGCGGTTTTTCCAAATCCGTCAGGTTTTCCGATGACCACGCCCCTGATTTCTGTCGCATGAAAGCCGGCGTGTTTGCGTCAAAATCCAATCACGTGCGCCAAAATCCCGGCGGAATTTGGAAAAATTCGAGAAACATGGCGGAATAAAATCGATTCGGACCCTTAGTAAATGTACCCCATTGAGTCATACACATTGAGGAGATCTCACACACCAGTGCAACAGGGTGTTCCAGATCCAGCTGCAATCCTGGAATAGAATTCTGCTACTACTATCAACAAACACCGATCTCCAGGGCTGCTGCCTAATACTATCAGCAGCTACGTATGGCCAAAACAGCAACCTCCCCCCTCTATGCCGCCGTTCTACGCTCTCGGTCGTGTGCATCATCGTTCGCATCATCATTGTACACCCACCTGGGATGATGAGAAACAGTACTTTAGGTGGGGCTTCATCTGAGGTCTTCTGCAGATCCCTCCAAGGTCCAAATTTAAGGACTTGTGTAGCAGCTCCGAGGCAGTAGATGAATTCATCATAAATGGGAATATTTTCTTCCATGTTTCTGGAGGATTAACAGAAGAAAATTGTTAACCGTACGTTGTGGCATTGACAATAAACCATATTCCCAAGTACAAGTAACACAAGAGGAGGGTTTTAAGAAGCCCCCTACTACATAAAACAGATAACACCACCTATGAATGATGGGTTACCACGTGGGTGTTATGTATAAAGATGAAGCAAGGCATAACTGGATAAAAGTTTAATCGTGTAGGACGCAAGCTGAAATATTTCACTATCCATGGGTTCATTAGTTAAGGGGTTGTCCAAGCACTACGGACGTCTCACAAAATAAGAGACTGTAAGATGACTCCCCCAAAATGAAGATTACATATGGTTCCCTGTAGTATACACTAGTTGACTAGTTCTTAAAGAGAACCCTCCCTCCAACACTTCAATTCCCAACATAGAAGCCACTCCAAGGATCCTGGCACAGTTGCTTGGTTTTTTTCTCTAGTCCTCACCATTTCCAAGATATCAGTCTTTGGGGCTACAAGTAAGAGCTTGATAGCTTGAAACGCGTCAGTCTGTGACCATTTTCTATGCTTTGTGAATTTTATTTGCTCCTAATAAAGATTTGAGTTTTATCCACAAAGAGACACCGTCCCTCTCCGGTAAACCTTCGGTGCCTTACTTGTCTTGGATCTGTAGCCGTTTTGGAATTACTTTCCTGCTTGTTTATATCGGTGCTAATAGTTTCCATCACTAATATGCTAATTAGACTATCTACTGTCAAGTGGGGTGGTTCTTGGTCCAAAGCAGTCAGCAGGGACCCACCCACTAGTCAGTACAGTACTATGTTGGTTCTCAAAACGAACGTCAGAAAGAATCCAATTGCCCTGGAATCTGCGCGGAGAGCTGGAGTTGGTGGTGGAAGGTCCTCTCAATCTCTTGAATAGAACTAAATCAATGGACTTTCCGTGTTAATTGGAGACATTCTGATTGCTCTTGAGTGATGCTCTTTTTGAACACTCTACACGCTGGCTAATATATAAGGAAATCTACCAACTCAAAATTGCCAAATATAGTATCCAAAAGTATACTTCACAAGCCCATTGAGCAAGAATTTTGCTTCGCAGACTAGAGATGCCTTCTAATTGTCTACTACTACGTGCTAAGGGAGCTACGGACACATTGTAAAACTAGAGAGCGCCATCCTAGCTCCTATGGGATCCAGACCTTGTAGTGGAGACTTGGTGTTGTGTACGGAGGTTGGATTTCCTATCTCCCAACAATCTCTCAGTAATGGCTTCCATCTTTAAGCAGAACCAAGGGTGGATTTGCCTCTAGGAAATCCTTGCCATTAGTGTCCTTCTATGGAAATAAAACAAATTATTGACATTCTGACCTCACTACATTCCTACTCGTCTGACCGATTTTATTGCCTAAAATAGGTCTGAAACCTATCTGTGATCAAGCATTTGGCAAATGAGCCAATCCCTGCTTACAATAGAGACCCACCTCATCCCTTGATTGGCTGAGGGGTCATTTCTTGTCAGTTCCATCAATATAAAAAAGGTGGGGTTGACCGTGTATGGGGTGAGCTTAACTAAGTGATCGTAGAGGAGCCAACTCTCGTTAAGGTGAAAGATCGGGCTCATAAAGCTAGGTTGTCCACAAATAACACATCACTGGGATCCAGAAAGCTTCAAAACAGAAGTAGGAGGGGAACAATCGAGAAGTATCAAAAAAATAATAACTTTATAGACAATTCTTTTAAAAAGAGATCATCCTCATAGACTGTAAGTTTTCGTGTCACCCCCTCATCCTCATAGACTGTAAGTTCTTTTATCACCCCTCATCCTCATAGACTGTAAGCTCTTGTGTCACCCCTCCTCCTCATAGACTGTAAGTTCTTGTTACCCCCTCATCCTCATAGACTGTAAGCTCTTGTGCCCCACCTCATCCTCATAGACTGCAAGCTCTTGTGTCACCCTCTCATCCTCATAGACTGTAAGCTCTTGTGTCACCCCCTCATCCTCAAAGACTGTAAGCTCTTGTGTCGCTCCTCATCCTCATAGACTGTAAGCTCTTGTGTCACCCCCTCATCCTCATAGACTGTAAGCTCTTGTGTCACCCCCTCATCCTCATAGACTGTAAGCTCTTGTGTCACCCCCTCATCCTCATAGACTGTAAGCTCTTGTGTCACCCCTTCATCCTCATAGACTGTAAGCTCTTGTGTCACCCCCTCCTCCTCATAGACTGTAAGCTCTTGTGTCACCTCCTCATCCTCATAGACTGTAAGCTCTTGTGTTACCCCTCATCCTCATAGACTGTAAGCTCTTGTGTCACCCCCTCATCCTCATAGACTGTAAGCTCTTGTGTCATCCCCTCATCCTCATAGACTGTAAGCTCTTGTGTCACCCCCTCATCCTCATAGACTGTAAGCTCTTGTGTCACCCCCTCATCCTCATACACTGTAAGCTCTTGTGTCACCCCCTCATCCTCATACACTGTAACGTCTCGTGTCACCTCCTCATAGACTGTAAGCTCTTGTGTCACCCCCTCATCCTCATAGACTGTAAGCTCTTGTGTCACCCCCTCATCCTCATAGACTGTAAGCTCTTGTGTCACCCCCTCATCCTCATACACTGTAACGTCTCGTGTCACCTCCTCATAGACTGTAAGCTCTTGTGTCACCCCCTCATCCTCATACACTGTAACGTCTCGTGTCACCTCCTCATAGACTGTAAGCTCTTGTGTCACCCCCTCATCCTCATATACTGTAACGTCTCGTGTCACCCCCTCTGTTGCTACGGAATATGATGGCTTAATATAAAGATTATTATTATACTGTTAACTACCAGGATGGAGAAACCAACCTCCTTACAGTAGATCATCAATATCAATTTAGTTGGGGGTAAGCCAATTACCGATCTCCTACACAGAATGTGGTGACCGCCCTAAAAAAAAAAAAACCTTTACTACAATGAGCTGCGGGTTCAGACATAGATACTAAAAAAATGATTGAGTTACGTCTTGAAGAACATGGCTTCTTCAATGAGCCTACTGATGGGCATGTTATAAACCCTTTAAACATACTAAAATTATATTCCTCCTCCCGAGAGCTCCATTTTCACATACGTCATGTGTGACCTCTCCAAAGGCAAATTTAGGAGCATCAATCGGCTATCACTCCCGAGCTCCGTTTTGCTTGGCTTTCAGCTTTCTTTTACAATTCGCTCAATGTTTTTTTTTGCTTCGGGTTTATGGAGAAGACTTTATCAACCATTAGCTGCCAAACTACATTTTAACACCTGCATATGTTTTTAACACCTCTCACCCAAAAGATTTTCGAAACATTTTCCCCTTCTCAGAAACATTGATGTTCGAGACCCTAATGAGCTTCGGACCGTCAATCAAACACCTCGCGCTTTCTGCCTAATGTGAAGGTTGTTTGGAGAACTTTTATAGCTCCCTGGTATGGCATTGTAATGTTAGTGTGTCGAATCAGCAGATCTGCGCTGTTGCCTTTAATTATAGACCTCAAGTTGATTTCTTTGAAGTATTTTACAGCCATTTTACATGACTAGCAGACGTGACGGGGTCAAAATTTATGCGCTAACGTCTTGGTTTTTGCTTAATTTTTGTTGGCCCCTTGCTATTGTCTTCTTCCTAGGAGGTGGCCATAAACCTGCAACAGACGTTGACCTTGTTTGGATCATGGTTTAAAGGTTCCTATACACCTTCAGTAGCACTTTGTTCAGTATGCCTTCTATATCTATAATAGCGTCGCGCAGGTCCATAAAAAGGAGCAGAAAACAACCTGCCGCACGGTTCTACTAGCCAACTTTTTGGGAATTGGAAAATGTCCCTCTAGAAAGATTCTGGGTGTGGCATCCTCTGTGTGTCTAGTATGAAGGCTCTCTTTACTATTCCCTGATTGATTCTTCTTCTGCAGCCCACAAGTGACTACTAGGGGTACTCTGGCCTCCTGTTGGGTCTCCTTATATGCGAGTAAATGGTCTCTGTTGATGGCTGCTGCTTTACCTATTTGGTTATCAGTCACTTTTGGTCTGTAGCCCAACTGGAGAAATTCAGACCTGAGCTCCAGGAGGTGTTTTTCCAGTTCTTTCTTGTCTAAACAGATACGGTTGTAGCATATGGCCTGGCTGTATATGATAGATGTGGATGGAGCGTATGGCCTGGCTGTATATGATAGATATGTAGCGTATGGCCTGGTTGTATATGATAGATAGGGATGTAGCGTATGGCCTGGCTGTATATGATAGATGTGGATGTAGCGTATGGCCTGGCTGTATATGATAGATGTGGATGGAGCGTATGGCCTGGCTGTATATGATAGATATGTAGCGTATGGCCTGGTTGTATATGATAGATAGGGATGTAGCGTATGGCCTGGCTGTATATGATAGATGTGGATGTAGCGTATGGCCTGGCTGTATATGATAGATGTGGATGGAGCGTATGGCCTGGCTGTATATGATAGATTGTCTGGTATGTTTGGGGTGGAAGCTGTTAAGTAAGCACCTTCTAGTTCAGCCATAAATAGATTGGTGCACACCTAGAACCCATTGATGTTCCCATACACTGAAGGTACAGATCATCTCCAAATGGGTTCTTTGACCAGTTCTGTTGGTAAGTTGTGCTTCTCCATGTGTGCCCGGCATGCTGCTATTCCATCTTTATGGGGGATGTTAGTGTATAGAGATTCCACATCCATGGTGGCCAGAATTGTACCATCAGGAAGTGGACCTACAGTCTTGAGTTTATTTAAAAGGTCAGCAGTGTCCTGGATGTAGCTAGGAGTTCTTCTCACCAGGGGTTTTAGGAGATTTTCCACCCAACCTGAGATGCTTTCTGTCAATGCCAATGCCAGAAATAATAAGCCTTCCTGGATTGCCATCTTTGTGGATCTTGGGGAGCATAGAGAAACAGCCTGGCCTGGGATCCTCCGGGATGAGAAGGTTGGCCTTGTGTTGGATATCCGTTGAAAACTTCCTGGTCATATCAATTAGTTGATATCAGATGTACGCTGTTAGTGAATCACGGCAGATCGCGCAGGGACTGGTAAGTAAATCTGCCCCAATATATGCATCCAGTGTTGAGTTGGTTCCAGATTTGGGGGTCCAGGTAGATCTTTTTGTTGGGTTGCTGTTGAACTGCCCTGTCTCCAAATCTGTCAAGAGAGTCTCTGTCGTGGAAATATTCTCTGAGTCTTATTTTTCTAAAGAATTCCTCCATGTTATTGGAGAGTTTAATGTTGTCCACAGATCTTGTAGCACAGAAGGACAGACCTTTGGAGAAAACTGACATCTCATGTTTGTCCTGCTCATAGGAGGAAAGGTTCACAACGCCGCTCTGGTGACCCGGCTGAGCACTTGTGCCTGTGGTTATGGAGACTTTTTGTCTTAGTCTATGGACTTTTTGTTGTTCATCATCATATCCTTAGCAGCTGCTATGGGGTCCACAGTATCTTGGGATCCTGGCAACTGGTATATTGGGTGCGTATATTTGTGTATTGTGTATGGTGTGTGCATATACTGTATGTGTATCAGGGGCGTAAACACAGCGGTAGCAGCCATAGCAGCCGCCATGGGGCCCACAGTGTCAGGGGGCCCTGTCATCTGACCTGACACACTAAAGAGTGGAGGATGTGCACCATTATATACATGTTATTCTGCACATTGTACAGCATAATATTTGTATAACAGATATGTCATGTATATATGCTATATGTATATGTGTGTATGTGATGTGTATATGATGTATGTGTATATATGGCGTATGGTGTGTGTGTATATATATATATATATATATATATATATATATATATGCTGTATGATTGCATATGGTACTGTATGTCTGTATATGTGATGTGAATATCCTCCAAAACACACTCCAAAACACACTCCAAAACATACTGGTAGGTGGATTAGATTGTGAGCCCCATTGGGGACAGGGACTGATCTAGCAAGCTCTGTGCAGCGCTGCGTAATCTGTGTACGCTATATAAATAAAGGAATTATTATTATTATTCTATATGTGTGCACGAGTGTATAAACGTGTGTATATGTGATGTGCATATGATGCATGGGTGTATATGGTACTCTATGTATGTGGGGGAAAAAGTGTCCCATTCAGAAGCCTGCTATGGTGCGCTGCCTCTCCTAGTTACTCCCCTGTGCTTAAAGTATAGACAGTCCCTGGGTTACGTACAAGATAGGGTCCGGAGGTGTGTTCTTAAGTTGAATTTGTATGTAAGTCGAAACTGTATATTTTATAATTGTATTGTATTGTAATTTTGGCCCCAGTGACAATTGGAGTTTAAACATTTTTTGCTGTAATGGGACCAAGGATTATCAATAAAGCTTCATTACAGACACCTTACAGCTGATCATTGCAGCCTTGGACTATAGTAAAGCATTCAGAAAGCTTCACCGATGGTCAGAGGGTCTGTCTGTAACTATGGGTTGTCTGTAAGTCGGGTGTTCTTAAGTAGGGGACCGCCTGTATAGTCAAATTTAGTTATATGGGTGGAGGGTCACTTTAAAGGGTTTTCCAAGAATTATATTTGAGAGCATAATTGGCAAGAAAAAGTAAGCCCCGCTACATGTGATCACTGCAAACTGGACTAAAGTTCAGTAAATTTCCAGCATCCAGAGAGATTCCCCAGGGGCAGTTAGTGACTAAGGGTCGTCTGTAAGTCAGCTGTTCTTAAGACGGGGTCAGCTGTTAAACAGGTTGATTTGGGACCCTAAACCACAGGTCAATAAGGACCTGTAGTTGCTTTAGTCTCCCAAATTGACCTGAAAAGTTCTCTTTAAATATTCTTCGGGTCATTTTTTTTTTTTTTGTTTTATTATAACTCAGCAACAATTTCTCCCAAAAA